>NC_069668.1:1062500-1302500 GCF_027244095.1 Hemicordylus capensis
AGATTCCTGCCTGCAACCTCGGAGAAGCCTCTGCTGCCAGTCTGGGTAGACAGCCCTGAGCTGGATGGACCAAGGGTGTGACTCAGTATATGGCAGCTTCCTCTGTTCCTATCAGGAGAGCTGGTCTTGTGGTAGCAAGTATGACTTGTCCTCTTTGCTAAGCAGGGTGTGCCCTGGTATGTATTTGAATCTGAGATTACCTGAGTGAGCACGGGAAGAGATTCCCCATAGGGGATGGAGCCCCTCTGGAAAGAGCATCTAGGTTCCTGCTTTCCCTCCCTGGCAGCATCTCCAATGAGATAGGGCTGAGAGAGATTCCTGCCTGCAACCTCGGAGAAGCCGCTGCTGTCAGTCTGGGTAGACAGCCCTGAGCTGGAAGGTCCAAGGGTCTGACTCAGTATATGGCAGCTTCCTCTGTTCCTATCGGGATAGCTGGTCTTGTGGTAGCAAGCATGACTTGTCCTCTTTGCTAAGCATTGTCTGCCCTGGTATGTATTTGAATGGGAGACTACCTGTGTGAGCACGGGAAGAGATTCCCCTTAGGGGATGGAGCCCGTCTGGAAAGAGCATCTAGGTTCCTGGTTTCCCTCCCTGGCAGCATCTCCAACGAGATAGGGCTGAGAGAGACTCCTGCCTGCAACCTTGGAGAAGCCGCTGCCAGTCTGGGTAGACAGCCCTGAGCTGGATGGACCCAGGGTCTGACTCAGTATATGGCAGCTTCCTCTGTTCCTATCAGGAGAGCTGGTCTTGTGGTAGCAAGCATGACTTGTCCTCTTTGCTAAGCAGGGTGTGCCCTGGTATGTATTTGAATGGGAGATTACCTGAGTGAGCACGGGAAGAGATTCCCCATAGGGGATGGAGCCCCTCTGGAAAGAGCATCTAGGTTCCTGCTTTCCCTCCCTGGCAGCATCTCCAATGAGATAGGGCTGAGAGAGATTCCTGCCTGCAACCTCGGAGAAGCCGCTGCTGTCAGTCTGGGTAGACAGCCCTGAGCTGGATGGTCCAAGGGTCTGACTCAGTATATGGCAGCTTCCTCTGTTCCTATCGGGATAGCTGGTCATGTGGTAGGAAGTATGACATTTCCTTTTGCTAAGCAGGGTCTGCCCTGGTATGTATTTGAATGGGAGACTACCTGTGTGAGCACGGGAAGAGATTCCACTTAGGGGATTGAGCCCGTCTGGAAAGAGCATCTAGGTCCCTGGTTTCCCTCCCTGGCAGCATCTCCAACGAGATAGGGCTGAGAGAGACTCCTGCCTGCGACCTTGGAGAAGCCGCTGCAAGTCTGGGTAGACAGTCCTGAGCTGGATGGACCAAAGGTCTATTTAGTATATGACAGCTTCCTATATTCCTATCTGGAGAGCTGGTCTTGTGGTAGCAAGCATGACATGTACTTTTGCTAAGCAGGGTCTGCCCTGGTATGTATTTGAATGGGAGACTACCTGTGTGAGCACGGGAAGAGATTCCCCTTAGGGGATGGAGCCCGTCTGGAAAGAGCATCTAGGTTCCTGGTTTCCCTCCCTGGCAGCATCTCCAACGAGATAGGGATGAGAGAGATTCCTGCCTGCAACCTCGGAGAAGCCGCTGCTGCCAGTCTGGGTAGACAGCCCTGAGCTGGATGGACCAAGGGTCTAACTCAGTATATGGCAGCTTCCTCTGTTCCTATCAGGAGAGCTGGTCATGTGGTAGCAAGCATGACATGTACATTTGCTAAGCAGGGTCTGCCCTGGTATGTATTTGAATGGGAGACTACCTGTGTGAGCACGGGAAGAGATTCCCCTTAGGGGATGGAGCCCGTCTGGAAAGAGCATCTAGGTTCCTGCTTTCCAACCCTGGCAGCATCTCCAACGAGATAGGGCTGAGAGGGACTCCTGCCTGCGACCTTGGAGAAGCCGCTGCCAGTCTGGGTAGACAGCCCTGAGCTGGATGGACCAAGGGTGTGACTCAGTATATGGCAGCTTCCTCTGTTCCTATCAGGAGAGCTGGTCTCGTGGTAGCAAGCATGACTTGTCCTCTTTGCTAAGCAGGGTCTGCCCTGGTATGTATTTGAATGGGAGACCACCTGTGTGAGCACGGGAAGAGATTCCCCTTAGGGGATGGAGCCCCTCTGGAAAGAGCATCTAGGTTCCTGCTTTCCGTCCCTGGCAGCATCTCCAACGAGATAGGGCTGAGAGAGACCCCTGCCTGCAACCTCGGAGAAGCTGCTGCCAGTCTGGGTAGACAAAAGCTGAGCTCTAAGGACCAAGGGTCTGACTCAGTATATGGCAGCTTCCTCTGTTCCTATCAGGAGAGCTTGTATTGTGGTAGCAAGCATGACTTGTCCTCTTTGCTAAGCAGGGTCTGCCCTGGTATGTATTTGAATGGGAGACTACCTGTGTGAACACGGGAAGAGATTCCCCTTAGGGGATGGAGCCTGTCTGGAAAGAGCATCTAGGTTCCTGGTTTCCCTGCCTGGCAGCATCTCCAACGAGATAGGGCTGAGAGAGACTCCTGCCTACAACCTCGGAGAAGCCGCTGCCAGTCTGGGTAGACAGCCCTCAGCTGGATGGACCCAGGGTCTGACTCAGTATAATGAAGCTTTGTTCCTATCAGGAGAGCTGGTCTTGTGGTAGCAAGCATGACTTGTCCTCTTTGCTAAGCTGGGTGTGCCCTGGTATGTATTTGAATGGGAGATTACCTGAGTGAGCACGGGAAGAGATTCCCCATAGGGGATGGAGCCCCTCTGGAAAGAGCATCTAGGTTCCTGGTTTCCCTCCCTAGCCGCATCTCCAACGAGATAGGGCTGAGAGAGATTCCTGCCTGCAACCTCGGAGAAGCCTCTGCTGCCAGTCTGGGTAGACAGCCCTGAGCTGGATGGTCCAAGGGTCTGACTCAGTATATGGCAGCTTCCTCTGTTCCTATCGGGATAGGTGGTCTTGTGGTAGGAAGCATGACATGTCCTTTTGCTAAGCAGGGTCTGCCCTGGTATGTATTTGAATGGGAGACTACCTGTGTGAGCACAGGAAGAGATTCCCCTTAGAGGATGGAGCCCCTCTGGAAAGAGCATCTAGGTTCCTGGTTTCCCTCCCTAGCCGCATCTCCAACGAGATAGGGCTGAGAGAGACTCCTGCCTGCAACCTTGGAGAAGCCGCTGCCAGTCTGGGTAGACAGCCCTGAGCTGGATGGACCAAGGGTGTGACTCAGTATATGGCAGCTTCCTCTGTTCCTATCGGGATAGGTGGTCTTGTGGTAGGAAGCATGACATGTCCTTTTGCTAAGCAGGGTCTGCCCTGGTATGTATTTGAATGGGAGACTACCTGTGTGAGCACAGGAAGAGATTCCCCTTAGAGGATGGAGCCCCTCTGGAAAGAGCATCTAGGTTCCTGGTTTCCCTCCCTAGCCGCATCTCCAACGAGATAGGGCTGAGAGAGATTCCTGCCTGCAACCTCGGAGAAGCCTCTGCTGCCAGTCTGGGTAGACAGCCCTGAGCTGGATGGACCAAGGGTGTGACTCAGTATATGGCAGCTTCCTCTGTTCCTATCAGGAGAGCTGGTCTTGTGGTAGCAAGTATGACTTGTCCTCTTTGCTAAGCAGGGTGTGCCCTGGTATGTATTTGAATCTGAGATTACCTGAGTGAGCACGGGAAGAGATTCCCCATAGGGGATGGAGCCCCTCTGGAAAGAGCATCTAGGTTCCTGCTTTCCCTCCCTGGCAGCATCTCCAATGAGATAGGGCTGAGAGAGATTCCTGCCTGCAACCTCGGAGAAGCCGCTGCTGTCAGTCTGGGTAGACAGCCCTGAGCTGGAAGGTCCAAGGGTCTGACTCAGTATATGGCAGCTTCCTCTGTTCCTATCGGGATAGCTGGTCTTGTGGTAGCAAGCATGACTTGTCCTCTTTGCTAAGCATTGTCTGCCCTGGTATGTATTTGAATGGGAGACTACCTGTGTGAGCACGGGAAGAGATTCCCCTTAGGGGATGGAGCCCGTCTGGAAAGAGCATCTAGGTTCCTGGTTTCCCTCCCTGGCAGCATCTCCAACGAGATAGGGCTGAGAGAGACTCCTGCCTGCAACCTTGGAGAAGCCGCTGCCAGTCTGGGTAGACAGCCCTGAGCTGGATGGACCCAGGGTCTGACTCAGTATATGGCAGCTTCCTCTGTTCCTATCAGGAGAGCTGGTCTTGTGGTAGCAAGCATGACTTGTCCTCTTTGCTAAGCAGGGTGTGCCCTGGTATGTATTTGAATGGGAGATTACCTGAGTGAGCACGGGAAGAGATTCCCCATAGGGGATGGAGCCCCTCTGGAAAGAGCATCTAGGTTCCTGCTTTCCCTCCCTGGCAGCATCTCCAATGAGATAGGGCTGAGAGAGATTCCTGCCTGCAACCTCGGAGAAGCCGCTGCTGTCAGTCTGGGTAGACAGCCCTGAGCTGGATGGTCCAAGGGTCTGACTCAGTATATGGCAGCTTCCTCTGTTCCTATCGGGATAGCTGGTCATGTGGTAGGAAGTATGACATTTCCTTTTGCTAAGCAGGGTCTGCCCTGGTATGTATTTGAATGGGAGACTACCTGTGTGAGCACGGGAAGAGATTCCACTTAGGGGATTGAGCCCGTCTGGAAAGAGCATCTAGGTCCCTGGTTTCCCTCCCTGGCAGCATCTCCAACGAGATAGGGCTGAGAGAGACTCCTGCCTGCGACCTTGGAGAAGCCGCTGCAAGTCTGGGTAGACAGTCCTGAGCTGGATGGACCAAAGGTCTATTTAGTATATGACAGCTTCCTATATTCCTATCTGGAGAGCTGGTCTTGTGGTAGCAAGCATGACATGTACTTTTGCTAAGCAGGGTCTGCCCTGGTATGTATTTGAATGGGAGACTACCTGTGTGAGCACGGGAAGAGATTCCACTTAGGGGATTGAGCCCGTCTGGAAAGAGCATCTAGGTCCCTGGTTTCCCTCCCTGGCAGCATCTCCAACGAGATAGGGCTGAGAGAGACTCCTGCCTGCGACCTTGGAGAAGCCGCTGCAAGTCTGGGTAGACAGTCCTGAGCTGGATGGACCAAAGGTCTATTTAGTATATGACAGCTTCCTATATTCCTATCTGGAGAGCTGGTCTTGTGGTAGCAAGCATGACATGTACTTTTGCTAAGCAGGGTCTGCCCTGGTATGTATTTGAATGGGAGACTACCTGTGTGAGCACGGGAAGAGATTCCCCTTAGGGGATGGAGCCCGTCTGGAAAGAGCATCTAGGTTCCTGCTTTCCAACCCTGGCAGCATCTCCAACGAGATAGGGCTGAGAGAGACTCCTGCCTGCGACCTTGGAGAAGCCGCTGCCAGTCTGGGTAGACAGCCCTGAGCTGGATGGACCAAGGGTGTGACTCAGTATATGGCAGCTTCCTCTGTTCCTATCAGGAGAGCTGGTCTCGTGGCAGCAAGCATGACTTGTCCTCTTTGCTAAGCAGGGTCTGCCCTGGTATGTATTTGAATGGGAGACCACCTGTGTGAGCACGGGAAGAGATTCCCCTTAGGGGATGGAGCCCCTCTGGAAAGAGCATCTAGGTTCCTGCTTTCCGTCCCTGGCAGCATCTCCAACGAGATAGGGCTGAGAGAGACCCCTGCCTGCAACCTCGGAGAAGCCGCTGCCAGTCTGGGTAGACAGCCCTGAGCTGCATCGACCAATGGTCTGACTCAGTATAATGCAGCTTCCTCTGTTTCTATCAGGAGAGCTGGTCTTCTGGTAGCAAGCATGACCTGTCCACTTTGCTAAGCAGGGTCTGGCCTGGTATGTATTTGAATGGGAGTCTACCTGTGTGAGCACGGGAAGAGATTCCCCTTTGGGGATGCAGCCCCTTTGGAAAGAGCATCTAGGTTCATTCTTTCCCTCCCTGGCAGCATCTCCAACGAGATAGGGCTGAGAGAGATTCCTGCCTACAACCTCGGAGAAGCCGCTGCCAGTCTGGGTAGACAGCCCTCAGCTGGATGGACCCAGGGTCTGACTCAGTATAATGCAGCTTTGTTCCTATCAGGAGAGCTGGTCTTGTGGTAGCAAGCATGACTTGTCCTCTTTGCTAAGCAGGGTGTGCCCTGGTATGTATTTGAATGGGAGATTACCTGAGTGAGCACTGGAAGAGATTCCCCATAGGGGATGGAGCCCCTCTGGAAAGAGCATCTAGGTTCCTGCTTTCCCTCCCTGGCAGCATCTCCAATGAGAAAGGGCTGAGAGAGATTCCTGCCTGCAACCTCGGAGAAGCCGCTGCTGTCAGTCTGGGTAGACAGCCCTGAGCTGGATGGTCCAAGGGTCTGACTCAGTATATGGCAGCTTCCTCTGTTCCTATCAGGAGAGCTGGTCTCGTGGTAGCAAGCATGACTTGTCCTCTTTGCTAAGCAGGGTCTGCCCTGGTATGTATTTGAATGGGAGACCACCTGTGTGAGCACGGGAAGAGATTCCCCTTAGGGGATGGAGCCCCTCTGGAAAGAGCATCTAGGTTCCTGCTTTCCGTCCCTGGCAGCATCTCCAACGAGATAGGGCTGAGAGAGACCCCTGCCTGCAACCTCGGAGAAGCTGCTGCCAGTCTGGGTAGACAAAAGCTGAGCTCTAAGGACCAAGGGTCTGACTCAGTATATGGCAGCTTCCTCTGTTCCTATCAGGAGAGCTTGTATTGTGGTAGCAAGCATGACTTGTCCTCTTTGCTAAGCAGGGTCTGCCCTGGTATGTATTTGAATGGGAGACTACCTGTGTGAACACGGGAAGAGATTCCCCTTAGGGGATGGAGCCTGTCTGGAAAGAGCATCTAGGTTCCTGGTTTCCCTGCCTGGCAGCATCTCCAACGAGATAGGGCTGAGAGAGACTCCTGCCTACAACCTCGGAGAAGCCGCTGCCAGTCTGGGTAGACAGCCCTCAGCTGGATGGACCCAGGGTCTGACTCAGTATAATGAAGCTTTGTTCCTATCAGGAGAGCTGGTCTTGTGGTAGCAAGCATGACTTGTCCTCTTTGCTAAGCTGGGTGTGCCCTGGTATGTATTTGAATGGGAGATTACCTGAGTGAGCACGGGAAGAGATTCCCCATAGGGGATGGAGCCCCTCTGGAAAGAGCATCTAGGTTCCTGGTTTCCCTCCCTAGCCGCATCTCCAACGAGATAGGGCTGAGAGAGATTCCTGCCTGCAACCTCGGAGAAGCCTCTGCTGCCAGTCTGGGTAGACAGCCCTGAGCTGGATGGTCCAAGGGTCTGACTCAGTATATGGCAGCTTCCTCTGTTCCTATCGGGATAGGTGGTCTTGTGGTAGGAAGCATGACATGTCCTTTTGCTAAGCAGGGTCTGCCCTGGTATGTATTTGAATGGGAGACTACCTGTGTGAGCACAGGAAGAGATTCCCCTTAGAGGATGGAGCCCCTCTGGAAAGAGCATCTAGGTTCCTGGTTTCCCTCCCTAGCCGCATCTCCAACGAGATAGGGCTGAGAGAGACTCCTGCCTGCAACCTTGGAGAAGCCGCTGCCAGTCTGGGTAGACAGCCCTGAGCTGGATGGACCAAGGGTGTGACTCAGTATATGGCAGCTTCCTCTGTTCCTATCGGGATAGGTGGTCTTGTGGTAGGAAGCATGACATGTCCTTTTGCTAAGCAGGGTCTGCCCTGGTATGTATTTGAATGGGAGACTACCTGTGTGAGCACAGGAAGAGATTCCCCTTAGAGGATGGAGCCCCTCTGGAAAGAGCATCTAGGTTCCTGGTTTCCCTCCCTAGCCGCATCTCCAACGAGATAGGGCTGAGAGAGATTCCTGCCTGCAACCTCGGAGAAGCCTCTGCTGCCAGTCTGGGTAGACAGCCCTGAGCTGGATGGACCAAGGGTGTGACTCAGTATATGGCAGCTTCCTCTGTTCCTATCAGGAGAGCTGGTCTTGTGGTAGCAAGTATGACTTGTCCTCTTTGCTAAGCAGGGTGTGCCCTGGTATGTATTTGAATCTGAGATTACCTGAGTGAGCACGGGAAGAGATTCCCCATAGGGGATGGAGCCCCTCTGGAAAGAGCATCTAGGTTCCTGCTTTCCCTCCCTGGCAGCATCTCCAATGAGATAGGGCTGAGAGAGATTCCTGCCTGCAACCTCGGAGAAGCCGCTGCTGTCAGTCTGGGTAGACAGCCCTGAGCTGGAAGGTCCAAGGGTCTGACTCAGTATATGGCAGCTTCCTCTGTTCCTATCGGGATAGCTGGTCTTGTGGTAGCAAGCATGACTTGTCCTCTTTGCTAAGCATTGTCTGCCCTGGTATGTATTTGAATGGGAGACTACCTGTGTGAGCACGGGAAGAGATTCCCCTTAGGGGATGGAGCCCGTCTGGAAAGAGCATCTAGGTTCCTGGTTTCCCTCCCTGGCAGCATCTCCAACGAGATAGGGCTGAGAGAGACTCCTGCCTGCAACCTTGGAGAAGCCGCTGCCAGTCTGGGTAGACAGCCCTGAGCTGGATGGACCCAGGGTCTGACTCAGTATATGGCAGCTTCCTCTGTTCCTATCAGGAGAGCTGGTCTTGTGGTAGCAAGCATGACTTGTCCTCTTTGCTAAGCAGGGTGTGCCCTGGTATGTATTTGAATGGGAGATTACCTGAGTGAGCACGGGAAGAGATTCCCCATAGGGGATGGAGCCCCTCTGGAAAGAGCATCTAGGTTCCTGCTTTCCCTCCCTGGCAGCATCTCCAATGAGATAGGGCTGAGAGAGATTCCTGCCTGCAACCTCGGAGAAGCCGCTGCTGTCAGTCTGGGTAGACAGCCCTGAGCTGGATGGTCCAAGGGTCTGACTCAGTATATGGCAGCTTCCTCTGTTCCTATCGGGATAGCTGGTCATGTGGTAGGAAGTATGACATTTCCTTTTGCTAAGCAGGGTCTGCCCTGGTATGTATTTGAATGGGAGACTACCTGTGTGAGCACGGGAAGAGATTCCACTTAGGGGATTGAGCCCGTCTGGAAAGAGCATCTAGGTCCCTGGTTTCCCTCCCTGGCAGCATCTCCAACGAGATAGGGCTGAGAGAGACTCCTGCCTGCGACCTTGGAGAAGCCGCTGCAAGTCTGGGTAGACAGTCCTGAGCTGGATGGACCAAAGGTCTATTTAGTATATGACAGCTTCCTATATTCCTATCTGGAGAGCTGGTCTTGTGGTAGCAAGCATGACATGTACTTTTGCTAAGCAGGGTCTGCCCTGGTATGTATTTGAATGGGAGACTACCTGTGTGAGCACGGGAAGAGATTCCCCTTAGGGGATGGAGCCCGTCTGGAAAGAGCATCTAGGTTCCTGCTTTCCAACCCTGGCAGCATCTCCAACGAGATAGGGCTGAGAGAGACTCCTGCCTGCGACCTTGGAGAAGCCGCTGCCAGTCTGGGTAGACAGCCCTGAGCTGGATGGACCAAGGGTGTGACTCAGTATATGGCAGCTTCCTCTGTTCCTATCAGGAGAGCTGGTCTCGTGGCAGCAAGCATGACTTGTCCTCTTTGCTAAGCAGGGTCTGCCCTGGTATGTATTTGAATGGGAGACCACCTGTGTGAGCACGGGAAGAGATTCCCCTTAGGGGATGGAGCCCCTCTGGAAAGAGCATCTAGGTTCCTGCTTTCCGTCCCTGGCAGCATCTCCAACGAGATAGGGCTGAGAGAGACCCCTGCCTGCAACCTCGGAGAAGCCGCTGCCAGTCTGGGTAGACAGCCCTGAGCTGCATCGACCAATGGTCTGACTCAGTATAATGCAGCTTCCTCTGTTTCTATCAGGAGAGCTGGTCTTCTGGTAGCAAGCATGACCTGTCCACTTTGCTAAGCAGGGTCTGGCCTGGTATGTATTTGAATGGGAGTCTACCTGTGTGAGCACGGGAAGAGATTCCCCTTTGGGGATGCAGCCCCTTTGGAAAGAGCATCTAGGTTCATTCTTTCCCTCCCTGGCAGCATCTCCAACGAGATAGGGCTGAGAGAGATTCCTGCCTACAACCTCGGAGAAGCCGCTGCCAGTCTGGGTAGACAGCCCTCAGCTGGATGGACCCAGGGTCTGACTCAGTATAATGCAGCTTTGTTCCTATCAGGAGAGCTGGTCTTGTGGTAGCAAGCATGACTTGTCCTCTTTGCTAAGCAGGGTGTGCCCTGGTATGTATTTGAATGGGAGATTACCTGAGTGAGCACTGGAAGAGATTCCCCATAGGGGATGGAGCCCCTCTGGAAAGAGCATCTAGGTTCCTGCTTTCCCTCCCTGGCAGCATCTCCAATGAGAAAGGGCTGAGAGAGATTCCTGCCTGCAACCTCGGAGAAGCCGCTGCTGTCAGTCTGGGTAGACAGCCCTGAGCTGGATGGTCCAAGGGTCTGACTCAGTATATGGCAGCTTCCTATGTTCCTATCAGTAGAGCTGGTCTTGTGGTAGCAAGCATGACTTGTCCTCTTTGCTAAGCAGGGTCTGCCCTGGTATGTATTTGAATGGGAGATTACCTGAGTGAGTACGGGAAGAGATTCCCCTTAGGGGATGGAGCCCGTCTGGAAAGAGCATCTAGGTTCCTGGTTTCCCTCCCTGGCAGCATCTCCAACGAGATAGGGCTGAGAGAGACTCCTGCCTGCGACCTTGGAGAAGCCGCTGCCAGTCTGGGTAGACAGTCCTGAGCTGGATGGACCAAAGGTCTATTCAGTATATGACAGCTTCCTATATTCCTATCTGGAGAGCTGGTCTTGTGGTAGCAAGCATGACATGTACTTTTGCTAAGCAGGGTCTGCCCTGGTATGTATTTGAATGGGAGACCACCTGAGTGAGCACGGGAAGAGATTCCCCTTAGGGGATGGAGCCCCTCTGGAAAGAGCATCTAGGTTCCTGCTTTCCGTCCCTGGCAGCATCTCCAACGAGATAGGGCTGAGAGAGACCCCTGCCTGCAACCTCGGAGAAGCCGCTGCCAGTCTGGGTAGACAGCCCTGAGCTGCATCGACCAATGGTCTGACTCAGTATAATGCAGCTTCCTCTGTTTCTATCAGGAGAGCTGGTCTTCTGGTAGCAAGCATGACCTGTCCACTTTGCTAAGCAGGGTCTGGCCTGGTATGTATTTGAATGGGAGTCTACCTGTGTGAGCACGGGAAGAGATTCCCCTTTGGGGATGCAGCCCCTTTGGAAAGAGCATCTAGGTTCATTCTTTCCCTCCCTGGCAGCATCTCCAACGAGATAGGGCTGAGAGAGATTCCTGCCTACAACCTCGGAGAAGCCGCTGCCAGTCTGGGTAGACAGCCCTCAGCTGGATGGACCCAGGGTCTGACTCAGTATAATGCAGCTTTGTTCCTATCAGGAGAGCTGGTCTTGTGGTAGCAAGCATGACTTGTCCTCTTTGCTAAGCAGGGTGTGCCCTGGTATGTATTTGAATGGGAGATTACCTGAGTGAGCACTGGAAGAGATTCCCCATAGGGGATGGAGCCCCTCTGGAAAGAGCATCTAGGTTCCTGCTTTCCCTCCCTGGCAGCATCTCCAATGAGAAAGGGCTGAGAGAGATTCCTGCCTGCAACCTCGGAGAAGCCGCTGCTGTCAGTCTGGGTAGACAGCCCTGAGCTGGATGGTCCAAGGGTCTGACTCAGTATATGGCAGCTTCCTATGTTCCTATCAGTAGAGCTGGTCTTGTGGTAGCAAGCATGACTTGTCCTCTTTGCTAAGCAGGGTCTGCCCTGGTATGTATTTGAATGGGAGATTACCTGAGTGAGTACGGGAAGAGATTCCCCTTAGGGGATGGAGCCCCTCTGGAAAGAGCATCTAGGTTCCTGGTTTCCCTCCCTGGCAGCATCTCCAACGAGATAGGGCTGAGAGAGACTCCTGCCTGCGACCTTGGAGAAGCCGCTGCCAGTCTGGGTAGACAGTCCTGAGCTGGATGGACCAAAGGTCTATTCAGTATATGACAGCTTCCTATATTCCTATCTGGAGAGCTGGTCTTGTGGTAGCAAGCATGACATGTACTTTTGCTAAGCAGGGTCTGCCCTGGTATGTATTTGAATGGGAGACTACCTGAGTGAGCACGGGAAGAGATTCCCCTTAGGGGATGGAGCCCCTCTGGAAAGGGCATCTAGGTTCCTGCTTTCCAACCCTGGCAGCATCTCCAACGAGATAGGGCTGAGAGAGACTCCTGCCTGCGACCTTGGAGAAGCCTCTGCCAATCTGGGTAGACAGTCCTGAGCTGGATGGACCCATCGTCTGACTCAGTATATGGCAGCTTCCTATGTTCCTATCAGGAGAGCTGGTCTTGTGGTAGCAAGCATGACTTTTCCTCTTTGCTAAGCAGGGCGGGCCCTGGTATGTATTTGAATGGGAGATTACCTGAGTGAGCACGGGAAGAGATAAACCATAGGGGATGGAGCCCCTCTGGAAAGAGCATCTAGGTTCCTGCTTTCCCTCCCTGGCAGCATCTCCAACGAGATAGGGCTGAGAGAGACTCCTGCCTGCGACCTTGGAGAAGCCTCTGCCAATCTGGGTAGACAGTCCTGAGCTGGATGGACCCATCGTCTGACTCAGTATATGGCAGCTTCCTATGTTCCTATCAGGAGAGCTGGTCTTGTGGTAGCAAGCATGACTTGTCCTCTTTGCTAAGCAGGGTGGGCCCTGGTATGTATTTGAATGAGAGACGACCTGTGTGAGCACGGGAAGAGATTCCCCTTAGGGGATGGAGCCCCTCTGGAAAGAGCATCTAGGTTCCTGCTTTCCCTCCCTGGCAGCATCTCCAACGAGATAGGGCTGAGAGAGACTCCTGCCTGCAACCTTGGAGAAGCCGCTGCCAGTCTGGGTAGACAGCCCTGAGCTGGATGGACCCAGGGTCTGACTCAGTATATGGCAGCTTCCTGTGTTGCTATCAGGAGAGCTTGTGGTAGCAAGCATGACTTGTCCTCTTTGCTAAGCAGGGTCTGCCCTGGTATGTATTTGAATGGGAGATTACCTGAGTGAGCATGGGAAGAGATTCCCCTTAGGGGATAGAGCCCCTCTGGAAAGAGCATCTAGGTTCCTGCTTTCCCTGCCTGGCAGCATCTCCAATGAGATAGGGCTGAGAGAGACTCCTGCCTGCAACCTTGGAGAAGCTTCTGCTGCCAGTCTGGGTAGACAGCCCTGAGTTGGATGTACCCAGGGTCTGACTCAGTATTCATTGATTCAATTTTTGTATAGGCAGCTTCGTATGTACTTTGTGAAGATGTGGTGTCTGCGCTTTGGACTGAGGCTTTGCACCTGGGTTTTCTGAGAGCTTACTGCTCATCTAATACTAGGGTGTTTGTGTGTGTAAGAGGTCATTCATCCAAAGGCACCCAGAGTTTGAACTGCCTGAACAGGGGTTGGAAAGTGGCTGTATGCTGGGGCCACAACTCCTAATAGCTAAAGGAGGCAGCAAAATGTCCCAAGCGAGTGGCTGTCCCAGGGGTTTCGTGTGTGTGCTGTCTTCCTAGCCGGCCTGTGTGGCAATTTCAGCAGAAATATAATTGAATCATCAGAACAGCCCTGCCCTGGATTAGGCCCAAGATGGCCCTTCCAGTCCAGCCTCCTGTTTTGCACAGTGGCCCACCAGATGCCTCTGGGGAGCCCACAGGCAGGAGGTGAGGGCAGGCCCTCTCTCCTGCTGTGGCTCCCCTGCAACTGGGATTCAGAGGCATAGTGCCTCCGAAGCTTTTTATCCCTGGACTCGGGTGGTGATCCGGAACCATTTCACCTTTCCAACAGCCCTGTGAGGCAGGCTATGCTCAGATGGACAGGACCCGGGTCAAGAAGTGAACAGAAAGAAAGCTTTGAGGGTGGGGGAGAGAATGCAGGAGAGAGAAAATAACTGGCTCTCCTGTGTCTGCTGAGGGAGCTCTTCATCAGATGACTGAAAAAATATATGCACAATGCATATACTGAGGGGTATGGTCACGTGAGAATGGAGTGCCTCTGAAAAGCATAACCCGAGAACTGTAAACTTTATCGGATCTCCAATATTCTAATATAAAACTGCTGTATTGTAAACATTTCAGAATGGCTAACGTCACTTGTTCTGAACCCGCCATGTGAAAGGGCCGGCAAGGAGGCAGCGGCAGAGAAGCCTCGGTCCATCTCCAGCGGATCTTCTAGTGGCAACACAGGGGTGCACCTTCTCGGTTGCTACCCCCAGACGGTGGAATGTGGCCTCCCCATCTCTGACCGCCTTTCCAAAGCACATGGCACCTTCTCTCTTCACTCAAGCCTTGCAATCTGATGGTGGGTCTAAATTGGTCGAAGGCTTTTGTTTTCCGTGTGGATTTGTTTTATGCTGTTCACTGCTCAGAGACAAAAGCTTGGGGCAGTTTACAAATTGGATCCATTGATTTTTAAAAAAATAAATGCTTTTTTTTTAACCCAAGCCTTCTCAGGTTTTTAATTTAAAAATACTGTTTGTTCATTATATTATATGGTTTTTAAATTATTGTATTGTATTTAGACTTTTATATGTGTAAAATGTTTAACTGTTTTAACTTTTTATGTGTTTTAATTGTTGTTAGCTGCTCAGAGCCATAAGTTTGGGCAGGGTATAAATTTAACAAATATATGAATAAACAAACAAATAAACAAATAAACATTGGATTACTAATATGCTTGAGGTTTTTAGTCGACTGTTTATTTGTTCGAGTATACACTGTTGACGTAGACACTAAGTATGCAGACACAATGCTAGCATTCAGACAGAGTCTAATAGTGTGTTTGTGTATATAGACACATTTTATTCTTAGTGTCTACATATGTATGTGAGTATCTATATCTGAACACTAAGAATAAGGTACCTCTATACATGTAAACACTACAACAAAGTGGAGGTAGACTAGAGTTGTCTAGTGTCTAATCTCACCCAATGTGTTTGACTGGTCATGCTTTTACCTTGACTGGTCACGCCGGAGAACCCAGTGGGTTTGACAGGTCAGGTTTTTGCCTTGACCGGTGGAGCTGGAGAACCCAGTGTGTTTGACCAGTCAGGCTCCTGCTGTGACTGGTCAGAAATGGGCCCTGACCGAAAGGTACAAGAAAGATCGAGGGGTCAATGGGTCAAAGGAACAATGGGTCAATGGGTCAAAGGAACAATGTAGTCCAAAAACTGCCCTGAGCCATTTTAGGCAGGAATGGAAATAAAATAAACAAACAAGTAAATAAATATTTACTTCGCCTATTTTTACACCACTCCAAAAAACTCACATCTCTGGTAGTTTTACAATAAAAACAACACAGATTAAAAGAAAGATTAAAACCATTTTAAAAATAAATGATGTCTAATTAAAAGCCTAGATGAATAAATGCATCTTAATAGTCCTTTCCAAACAAACCAACAACAACACACACAAAAACCCACCACCACAAACTTTCAGAGATGGAGAGGCTCTTATTTTGGCTGGGAGTGCATTCCCACAGAGAAGGCCCGTCCCTCCCCTATCTCCAGGTAAGCCTGGGGGAAATTCCTGCCTAAAGCCCTGAAGAGTTGCTGCCAGTCAGAGTAGACGAACCAAGGGTCTGACTCAGCAGACAGCAGCTTTTTATGTTCCTTCACTGTTGACAAAATAATATATGCCAGTCATCGTTCTCCCGTGTTTCCAAAGAACAGGGCAGTTCTGCATAGGCGGGATCTCATTCTGATCAATGCTGATCAACATTGCGGAAAGAAGTGAAGCGACATCCGATCCAGCAGGGTGAAAAGGGAGTGTTTTGTAGTGTGCGCCTGTCTCCAAGGAGAAGGGAGCCAAAGTTAGAAGAGGAAACACAACAAAACATTTGCCAGATCTTGTTTGGAGATCCCCTGTTTTTCTAGATCTTTTATCAGAAGCCTTGAGACTTCCTTGAGGTGTGCGTAAAATGGGAAGAGGTCTGAAGCTCATCTCATGGTCCAAGGGCTTCTGATGAAGCATCCAGAAGTTCATGGATGAGAGCAAGGGTGGATTCTCGGCAGTCGTCCCAGAAGCAACGGAGTTGGAGGGACCCATTCTTGCAAAGCGGTCCAGAACAAAAGAGGTTCTTGAGAAGATCTCTTGGGCTCAGCTCCTGTCTCCCTATTAGATTCTCCGATTGCACCTTTTGAGAGTTCAAACACACAAGTTGTGCAGGAGCCGATGGCGAATAAGACGACGAAGGAAGACCAATGCACCCGCATTTACCTGAAAAGAAGACAACCCCGAGTTTAGGACGACCCCCTTTAAAAGATGGGTTAAATATAGGTTATACTATCTACCCAAAAGGAAGAGGGACATGAATTTCAGAACACCTCCCAAATTCTAGCACCAAATAACCTGGGAAAAGACAGAAGTAAGTAATATGTTTATTGTTGTAACCAACATTTAAAAAAGAAAAAGGGAAACCCTTCTCTGATGTGATTAGGGGGGAAACATTGAGACAGATCACAGACAAATCCCAGGGCTCAGATGTGGAGTTTCTGGTTTAGCTTCTTGCAGATGCGACCTGGTAGCTACCACGATGCCCCGTTAGCCTTGCTTCCTTTGAAACCTAGAGATAAATATACATCTGTTATGTTTTGTTCCAAACTTCCCTTCCAGGGCCATGTCTGGGATTCCGGAGGCTCCCATGAAGAGCATCCGCCCCTACAAGTCGAGCGAGCAGTACCTCTACGCCATGAAGGAAGATCTGGCTGAGTGGCTCAAAGACCACTACGCGTGGGACGTGGACGTGGGCTCCTTCTTGGAGGCCCTGCAGACGGGCGTCTCGCTTTGCCACCATGCCAACCACATCACCCAGGTGGCCAGAGATTTCGGACAGGCGTACCCCAGTCGGGCCCACAGGGTCCAGCTCCCCGCGCGGGCCGAGGCCTGCAACGAGCTGGCCCAGGCGGGGACGTTCCAAGCCAGGGACAACGTCTCCAACTTCATCCAGTGGTGCCGGAAGGAAATGGACATTAAAGGTATGTCAAAGGGCGGGGCGCTGGTCTCGCGGCAGTGAGCCTGAAGTGTCCCCTTGGCTAAGAAGGGCCTGTCCTGGCTCGCATTTGGGTGGTGGGGAGGCTTACATGTGAGTAAGATATTGCCTTCCTTAAAGCATCTGCTTGGCATGCAGAAGGTCCCAGACTCACTCCTTGGGGGGAAGGAGCCCGGGCAAAGAATCCTGCCTGACACCTCGGGGAGCTGCTGCCAGTCAGTGTTGGCCATGCTGAGCTAGAGGGACCAAGGGCCTGACTCAGTATGAGGCAGCTCCCTGTGTCCCCGCGCTCTTGGGAGTGGGGCCAGGAGGTCCCAGGTTCAATCTTGGGCAGCATCTCCTCAGCTTCAACCCTCTGCAGATGTTGGCCTACAATTCCCATAACCCCTGGCTATTGGCCACTGTGGCTGGGGATGATGGGAGTTGTAGTCCAAAAACAGCTGGGGGGAGGGCTAGGTTAAGCAGGCCTGCTTACACACACACAAATACACACATACACATATATCACGACACTGGTCTTGTGGTCACAAGCATGACGTGTCCCCTTAGTTAAGCAGGGTCTGCCATGGTTTGCATTTGAAGGGGAGACAACAGGTGTGAGCCCTGTAAGAGATTCCCCTCAGGGGATAATGGGGCCTCTCTGGGAAGAGCATCTAGGTCCCAAGTTCCCTCCCTGGCAGCATCTCCAAGAAAGGGGTGAGAGAGAGACTCCTGCCTGCATCCTTGGAGAAGCTGCTGCCAGTCTGGGTAGACAATACTGAGCAAGATGGACCAAGGGTCTGACTCAGTATATGGCAGCATCCCATGTTCCTATGACACACACCGCATTTTTAACCCCTGGGCTCTGGAGGGCACAAACAGCAACTGAACCCACATGAAGGTAAGAATATAAAACAGGTCGATTTATGCAGACAGGCATTTGCAGAAACAGGTCAACACGCACCTGAACCTATTCCCACCTCACACACACCCCTCTCTCTAAAGCACCCGGCACAGGTCACAGTCCCACCCGGCCGCCTGGCGGAGTTGCGGGCCGCCAGCGACCACACCACCCAGGGCAGACTAAAGAGGATTTGGGGGGCCCAGGGGGTGTGGAGGCCCTGGGCTTGGGCCCCCCGGGGGTAAGTGCGCCACTGGCCTAGAGTCGCCATGTCCACCGAAATTCCGGATTCCACCTGGATCTTAAGCATCTTGCCCCAATTTCTTAATTTTGCCCCAGTTTCAGCTTATATTAAAAAAAAGAAGAAAGCTAAGCTCCAGCCCTCGTAGAAGGGGAGTGACGGAGCAAACCGTGCCGTCACTCTTCGGCCCAGAAATGATTTCCCAGCCCATGGACATCATCTGCAAATTCGGCAGCTGGATTTGGAAAGCCAAGAGATGGCAACCCTACTGTCCCTGGAGATGGCGGGAAGGCCATGTTGGGGTCCGGGGGGCCTGTGGACACACCCCTGGTCTTGACTGGGCCTGGAGGACTGGAGGAGGGGAACCTGGAGAGCAAAGGGTTTCTTCAGAGGGGCTGGTTGGTACTGGGAGGTCACTTGGGGGGGTCTCCTGGAAGAGGGTCTTCTTCTGGGGGTTGCTCTGAGGGGGGTTCCGGGGCCTTTGCAGGTGCTAGTGTCCCTCCAATCCTCCCCCCGCCCCGTGACTCTTGGGCACCCTCCTCGTCGGGCTCGGAGGAACCCCAAAGGTGGGCTCTGACGGTAGGGCTGGGAGAGACCCCGGCCTGTAACCTTGGAGGGCTGCTGCCAGTCAGGGTTGACAATCCTGAGCTGGGCGGACCAAGGTCAGACTCGGGAGGTGGCAGCTGCCTGTGTTCCTCTCAAGAAGTCCTGATGTTCGAGACGGAAGACCTGGTCCTGCGGAAGAACGAGAAGAACTTTGTCCTGTGCCTCCTGGAGGTGGCTCGCCGGGCCTCCCGCTTCGGCATGAGCGCCCCCACCCTAATCCAGATGGAGGAGGAGATTGAGGAGGAGATCCGGGCGGAGCTGGACTTGCCGCGGAAGGAGACGCCTCTCCCCAAGCACCAGAGGAAAGCCGGCGGATTCAAGAACCTGGACCAGATAGTAAGGCGGGCCGGGGGTGGGTGGGTGGGCAGTGAGGCTGCATCTTTCAGGGTGGGGCTACAGCTTACACCACAGAGCCAGGATGCCCAAAGGATCCTTGCTGTCAGTGTTGGTCCACTAAACAGTTAGGGGGAGCTGGTCTTGTGGTAGCCAGCATGACTTGTCCCCTCTGCTAAGCAGGGTCTGCCCTGGTTTACATTTGAATGGCAGGCTACATGCGTGAGCACTGTCAGATATTCCCCTGAGGGGATGGGGAATCTGCTCCGGGAAAAGCACCTGACTGCTTGCACGCAGAAGGTCCCAAGTTCCCTCCCTGGCAGCATCTCCAGGTAGCGCTGAGAGAGACTCCTGCCTGCAGCCTTGAAGAAGCCGCTGCCTGTCTGGGTAGACAATACTGAGCTAGATGGACCAAAGGTCTGACTCGGTGGAAGGCAGCTTCCTATGCTACTATGATGTAGTCCTAAAAAAGAAGAAGTTTGTTTCATTTTCAGATGATATGCCCTTGTGTGGTAGCAAGATCTTAGAAAAGAGGCATTCCATTTTCTTTCCCACACAAGTGGGAATGCCTCTCCTAAGAAGTGTGCCCATCTTAAAAGATCCATGTACCTTCTCTTTCATCCAGGGGAATACCTCTCCCCCGTATGAAAGACAATACCATTGTCATACACTCGTGCATCCTTGCTCTTAAAAGAGGCATTCTCTTTTCATACAGAGGGGATGCCTCTCCCAAGGCAGTGCCTGCCTTGTCTCCTTCCACTTATAAGTGCATCCTTCCACTTATAAGAGGCATTCCCCTTCCATACATTGGAATGCCTCTTTGGGGAATGCCCAAAGTGTCAATAATCTGGGATTATGGGAATTGTCGTCCAACAGCAGCTGCAGCTGTGCTATGGAGGGCATGCCTCTCCTGCAGCAATGACTCCTACCATACAAAGGAAGGGCATGGTTTGTATTCCAACTGCATCTTGATTAATATGCAAATGCAATCAATTGAATTAACTAAGATGAGCAAGTCAGCAAACATCTCTCTGAGTGACAGCTCCCACTTTTTCATTTCTTTTTCTCTTCCGGGATCTAGGTCCAGCATTTGGTAAGCTGCTGCACCTGCCCGGTCCAGTTCTCCATGATGAAAGTTTCGGAGGGGAAGTACCGCGTGGGCGATTCCAACACCCTTATATTTGTCAGGGTGAGTCTATAAATTGGGAGCCTTTTCTTGACCCCCCCTATTAGGAGCTGCCTGCTCTGTTCCATCTCATCTTGAGGGTCAAGCCAGGCCCACATCACAGGGCCCCACCCTGATGTGGGTCTCTCTTGGTCACACAACTTGCGACCAAGAGATTGACATCAGGAAGTAGGGAAAGAATATTCTCCAAAGCATTTATAATGCAATGCTGAAAATCTGTAGAGCAGCGACATCAACATCCAAGATACCCTAGAAGATATCCCCAACTTGCAAGAACCTCTAGTACGGGAAGATGGAGTTAGATCAGCATTCCGGTTGTTACCGAGTCGGAAGGCTACAGGAATGGATGGAATCGCTGCAGAAATATGGCAGGCAACAGAAGAAGAATCAGTCAAAGCTCTAACCAAACTATGCCAGCAAATTTGGAGAACGAGACAGTGGCCAACAGATTGGAAGAGTTCAGTCTACATACCCATACCAAAGAGAAGAGACTTAACAGATTGCGCAAACCAGCACACAATATCTTTAATTTCATTTGCTAGCAAAATACTGCTCAGGATCATCCAACGGAGATTAGAGCCCTACGTGGAAAGGGAAATGCCGGATGTTCAAGCTGGTTTCAGAAAAGGCCAGGGAACAACCTCGAGAAGTCCATAATGCTGGGGAAAGTGGAAAGAAAGAGAAGAAGAGGACGACCATGAATGCACCACTGAGAGACCTTCAAGGCCAAGCGGAAGACCGATCAGCCTGGAGAGAACCGATCGATGGGGTCACTAAGGGTCGACACTGACTTGATGGCACTTAATTTAATGGAATGGGCGGAATCATTCCCCCAATGATTCTCTCCTTCCCTAAGTAACGCAGGAGAATGTCATTTGTCTTCTCAGGGTGCTTTTCACTGCAGAGTTTTTGAGCAGGAGGTCAAGTCCTCAGAGGGAAAGCTTGAGGCCTAGGTCAAACCAGGTCAGGGTCTCCGTCCAGCCAGAGTGAGTTCCACAGAGACGGCAGCTTCCCCCCCCCTCCGTTTTCTCCGAGGCCCGTGGTTTGGAGAAGGGGGACTTCCGCTCACACATGTGCTTTCTCCCCCCCTCACTCCAGATCCTGCGAACCCACGTGATGGTGCGTGTTGGCGGCAGCTGGGACACGCTGGAGCACTACCTCAACAAGCACGACCCCTGCCGCTGCACCTCACTGTGTAGGTCATCTTCTCCCTCCCGCTGTCGTGGAAGGCTGCGTCTCCATCCGCCCCCTTACCTGTCCCCCAAAGGACGGACACGGATTCTCGTCCCATTTTTGCAGCCATCTCCTCCCACAAAACCCTTTCATCCTTCCGGGCGGCGATCCCGAAATCCTGGAGTTGCTCTCACAGCCTGAGAGATCTCCAGCTCCCTTCCAGTGACTGATCCCCTCTCCCTTGCTGCCCCTCCAGCCTGGGAGGGCCTTCTAGCACCTTTTAGGTTGCCTAGCTCCTCTAAAATTTCTCCACCCTTGCTGCCCCCAAGGCCTGGGACTGCTTCCTAGACTCAACAGACCTCCTCTGGACCGGAAGAACTTCACCCTTTCTCCCTTTGGAACATAAGCAGCTGCCATATACTGAGTCAGACCATTGGTCCATCTAGCTCAGGATTGTCTTCACAGACTGGCAGCAGCTTCTCCAAGGTTGCAGGCAGGAATCTCTCTCAGCCCTATCTTGGAGATCCCAGGGAGGGAACTTGGGACCTTTTGCTCTTCCCAGAATGACCCCATTATCCCCTGAGGGGAATCTCTTGCAGTGCTCACACTTATAGTCTCCCTTTCATAAGCAAACAGAGTGGACCCTGCTTAGCTAAGGGGATCAGTCATGCTTGCGAAGAGGGAGAAGAGGTGATCAAAATATATGGTAGAAACGCAGTTGCAAGATAAAAGGATGCCGATCTGCGGTAGTGCCCCTGATGTCCACAAGAGGGCAGGCCTGGTCCACATATGAGAAATATACAACGGAAATTCAGGGAAATGAATTGTGCAAATGCAGCATCTGCTTGGCACGCAGAAGGCCCCAGGTTCGAATCCCTGGCAGCATCTCCGGGCACGGCTGGGAAAGACCCCTGCCTGAAACCTGGGAGAGCTGCTGCCAGTCAGTGTAGACAACCCTGAGCTAGATGGGCCAAGGTCGGACTCAGTAGAAGGCAGCTGAACGGAAGAACATCTGTTCTGCATATAGAAAGCCCCACGTTCTATCTCTGGCAGCACCCTGGGGGGAAGACCTCTGCCTGAAATCCTGGAAGGCTGCTGCCAGCCAGAGCAGACACTCCAAACCAAGGGTCTGACTCAGGATAAGGCCGCTTCCCATGTCCCTGGCCATTTCCCCTCCGGACCCTTGGCCTCCCTTGCAGCTGTCCCTGTCCCCCCCCATTGTGCAAACTGCTGACCCCCTCGGCCAAGAACCTCCCTCTTTCCTGCAGCTCACAAGCAAGCCCTGACGTCAGCCAGTCCGCAGAGGACTCAAGCCGCGCCCGTCCAGCACAAGATCACCGCCCGCTTGACCCCCAGGACGGACAACCCCAACCAGCCGCAGCCAGCCTTAATCGTCAGCAGGTCCCAAAGTCCTCTGCCCCCGGTGGAGTGAAGGACCTACACGCCCCACCGTCTGGGCACCTGTCAGAAGGCTCTGGCCTCCTGCCCGGCGGAAAGCAGCGGAGGTGGCCATGGCCGCAAGAGCCTGGAAGGTCCCCAGGAACATCCCGGGCTCAGGAGGGACCCTTCAGGCAGGTAACGGAAGATAATCCGGGTAGCGGATTGGTCCTAGCGTAACAGGGATCCCCAGATGAAGCTGACAACAACTCCCAGCATCCCCAGCTGCAGGGCCTTGGACTGGAGATGATGGGAGTTGTAGTCCACAACGTCTGGGGATTCCAGGTTCAATATCTGGCAGCATCTCCAGGTAGGGCAGGGGGAAACTCTGGAGCTGCTGCCAGTCAGTGCAGGCAATCCTGAGCTAGATGGGCCAAGGGTTTGACTCAGTAGACAGCCGCTTCCTATGTTCCTAAGAAACACAAGGAAGATGCTAGCAATAGATACTGGGTGGTAGGAGGCTCGGCTGGGCTGAACAGGGACAGCTTCCAAGGTGCCTAATTTTGAGTCTCTTCGCTTTCTACGTACATCACGTGCCGTCCCGCTGGGATGCTTGTTTGGGCTCCTTTTCCTCTTGCAGGGTAAGAGCGCGGTCAGTCACGCCTTCCCGGAGGTTGCTGGCCATGGAAGACGGGCCTGAATCCCAGCCAACCATCCCCGTACGAAGTGGGAGGCCATGGACGCCATGTGTCCTGCTCAACGCCCAGCAGAACGCCCACATAGATCATGGCGTGCATTTGAAAGTCCTCCCCGAGCTGCCGCGTGGAAGGACGCCCGCTCGGACCCCAACAACGGCTTTCCCGAGAGAGAGAACAGAGAGGCCTGGGACGCCGGGGATACCCGCCCGCAGGGAGGCAGTCCATCAAGAAAGGAAGGGGGCGCTGCCCAGCCATTCTCCCAGTCCCACCAAATATTTCCGGCCCTCCATTTCCCAAGAGGCTCCTAGGACTCCAACAGACAGCTCAGAAATGCCGCCAGAAAGGGTGACCCCGCACAGCTGCGTGCAAAACCCCGCCATCAAGCGAGCGCCTTCCCCAGTAACAAACACACGCCAGGTTTACAAAGACGACACTGACACCAAGACCTCAGACAAAGCTGCGACAACTTCCTACAGGCCCCCCACCCCGAGCAAAAGCTCCCGAGGAGAGCTCTGTTTCAGAAACGGGGGTCTGACTTTGGCCAAAGGCCCAGCAGTACTCCGATACGACACTGCCTCTCATAGAAACAGGACGGTCAGTTTGGAAGCAGCGAGTGGCAGGTGTGCCGAGACCTCAGGTCTGAAGAGAGGCTGTTTGGATTTGGTACATAAAAGGAAGGACACCCCAGGACGATACGACCTCCCAGGAAGCAAAGTGACTCCCGGAGAACTTGGTGCAGAGAAGGAGCGTGTCTATACGCCTTTACCAATTAATGCAGCAGAGGAGCAGGCTCTGTACAGAAGGCTGGAGGACGAGATTTTGTCCAACATTAAAGAACTGGAGGCCGATTCGGAGGACGGCAGCTTTTCCAGGGAGAAGCTGTGGGGAGGTTTTAGGACACACTGTAGTCTAGAGAAGGACCCCAGTTGTAATGGCCCACAGCTGTTGACATCCAGTCTGACCTCTCTTCAGGGTGCCCAAAAGGGCTTGGTTTATGGCAAAGGGGTTCCCCGGAGTGGCGTCTATGTGCCCGCCAGAGAAGCAAGATGGCACCCCGCAGGGCTGGGTTATGACAGTGTCATCCAAGAACTTTCTAGAACCCTCCATCAGGAACGTTGGGAGGCCGAGACGCATTCGCCTCAGTTGGATTCGAATCTGGCTAACGGAGACCCGGTGGAAAAGAAGGTTCCAGAAAAAGAAGAGGCACCTGAGCAGGAATTCACAGCTACTGAAGATAACAAAGCCCCTAATGTGACCAACAAAAGGCCCACGGAACCCGACAAAAATGGCGAGGCCTCTCAGGAAACACCGAGTGAAACGACAAATTCTCTCGAAAGTACCCGCACGCTAGAAGAGACACAGATGCCTCTGAGGAAGCCGAGGAGGTCTCTGAAGAAACCCGAGCGCGTGCCGTCCATTTACAAGCTCAAGCTGCGTCCCAAGATCCGGCCGCGCAGAGATAACCGGCCGGAGAAGAGGCCTTCAAAGATCCCCACGCCGGTGGCGTACAGACACACCCAGTGGGCCAAAGGTCAGGCGAAGGCCCACGGCTCCAAACGCCTGGCTCAGACCCACGTGGTGAGTCCGGAACCCATCAGCACAGGGAATGTTGGGTCGGAAGAAGAGGTTACGCTTCCGGAGTATAGTCCTTCCTCCACGCAAGAAGGGGATTCTGGGAAGAAAACGGCCACGTCCGAGCGTTCCGACAATGAGGAATCTTGGCTGTGAGGGGTGCGGATACTGTTCGTTTAACCACTCAACAAACGAAGACACAATAATATTTAGAGCCCGGTCGTAGGTTGGATATATTGTGCCCTGACTGACCCTTTCCTCTGTGCAAAAATGACGGCAATTCCCCCCGAATTGTTTGGGGGCAGGGATAAAGATGGGGTGAGAGCACAGAGAAGGCGGAAAGTGTAACTGTGCAATCACCTCTTTTCAAGCTCTTTGGGGGCGGCTGTGTGTGAAGATGCTGCTAGAAATCTGAGCATCTATCTCAAGATGACACCGATAGCCAAAATTTGTGGGGCTCAATCTCGGACTTAACGCCATCCCCAGAGGGGCTGATGCTTGTTTGATCCTTCTCTTTGCTGGTGAAAGCAAACTTCCTAGGAAGAAATCCCGCCATAGGTAAATTACAGGTAAAAGGGGACGTGGGGTTTAGTGGTGTGGGTCTGTAGCCGTGGGTCGGTGTGAGTTCACCAAATCAATAAGGTGCCATTCAGGGGCATCAAAATCAAAGCTGGAAATTAATCTGAACCCCCAAACAGAGGGGGTGTCTCCCCCCCGGCCCCCCCAATGAACTGGAACTGAAACCCTAAGCACCCCAAAGGGTTAAATCCGCTCCAGAAAAGGGGTTCTGCAGTCGGGCCCCTGGCATACAATTGTACGACGCGTGTTTTGTTTCCCTTTGCTTTTAATACTGTCATATGTATTTTGTCTGTTTTTAAAAGAGAAGGCAAAATTAAAAACCACACACCTGTATGGAGAGCCATGTGGCGTGCAGTTCTGCCCACTGTGGGTCCTGGCATCTGCTCGCTTCTGACTCCGCCGGTGTCCTCCTTCTTCCGTCACCATCCAGAGCGGCTTCTTCCCTTTGCACCAGGGAACAATCGCTGAATTGTCTCTTGAAAGCATGCCCTGCCAAGCGGGGACTGTTTGACTCTTTCTGGGGGAGGAGGGGAGAGGCTTTGCACAGAAGGAAAACAGCAGATGACTCAGGGGAGAGAATTGCTCCTTTCAAACGGGCCCCGCTTTCGAGACACATCCCAGCAGAGATGTGAGACAAGCACCGTGAAATCACAGCCGCTCTTTGAAACGGTGGGTGCCCGGAGGGGTTTGCCCCGAGCTAACATGTTTAGGCCCACATCTGGAGAAGGGGAAGCCCTTGAATTTGAAACGTCAGGGTAGCCTTTGCTAGAAACGGAGGGACCCCAAGGCTGCCAATAAGGCCTGGGGTTTCTGTCCCTTTCAACCCTCAAATTCTATAACGTGAGAGTTGGAGGTCTTCTAGTAGGGGTGTGCACAAAATTCGCACGAACCAATCTGAATTTGAATCGAATTTGAATCGAATTCGTATCGATTCAATTTGGAACCAGTGGACAGAGTGGATATCCATCTGAATTGATTTGAATTTGCCCAACTTTAATCAAAAAGCCAGAAAGATTTCAGTAGGACTGCCAGTAGACAAAGAGTGCATTACACAGTCAGGCTTCATTTCGGATCCACCAATCTGATCCACCATTCCAGTTCAGACACTAACTTTAAAGTGTGATGTGGTGATATTTGGGATCCTTGGTGCAAAATACCTTAGCTCTTTGGCTTGCTATGCAACTCTATAAGAGGAGTGCAATAACCATATATACTTTAGACCGATAAAATAAAATGGCGATTAAAACTGTCTTTCTGGAACTGGACATGAATACTAGCCGGAAAGGATACGATTCATAACGGCATAGGAAGGGCGACTCCAGAGCAACTAGTTTGGGTGGCAAAGAACGTTATTAGGGGAGTGAGGATCTTGCTCTGCATGAAATACTTAGACAGGGAAAGGGATTAAAGTTGTTAGCTTAGTTACCTTCCTCATGAAACTTCCTTGGCGTTTCCAAACTTATTCAGACAATGGGCTGGATTTCTCTTGGAAAACGACTATCTTTTTGGATTCAGCCAAACCTCTCTGTTTGCTTTGCTTTTTCTCCTCCTGTCCACGATGATATGTCAGGAAAAAGTGGGGTGGTTGGGAGAGGGGTCAAGACCAGGCCAGCTGAAGTCTGCAGGGGAGATGACCCTGCGTCTCCTCCACTCCACAAACATGTTCTCACTCAGCCAAGCACCTGGCCAAGAAGGAAGCGAAGAAGTTGGCTTGGCTCCCAGGGGGCTGGAGGGGGTCTCCTCACTACCTGGCTCCCAGGGGGCTGGAGGGGGTCTCCTCACTACCTGGCTCCCAGGGGGGGGCTGGAGGGGTCTCCTCGCTACCTGGCTCCCAGGGGGCTGGAGGGGGTCTCCCTGCTATCTGGCTCCCAGGGGGCTGGAGGGGGTCTCCTCGCTACCTGGCTCCTGGGGGTGTGTGCTAGAGGGGGTCTCCTTGCTACCTGGCTCCCAGAGGGGGCTGGAGGGGGTCTCCTCGCTACCTGGCTCCCGGGGTGGGGCTGGAGGGGGTCTCCCTGCTATCTGGCTCCCAGGGGGCTGGAGGGGGTCTCCTCGCTACCTGGCTCCCGGGGTGGGGCTGGAGGGGGTCTCCCTGCTATCTGGCTCCCAGGGGGCTGGAGGGGGTCTCCTCACTACCTGGCTTCCGGAGGGGGCCTGGAGGGGGTCTCCTCGCTACCTGGCTCCCATGGGGGGCTGGAGGGGGTCTCCTCACTACCTGGCTCCTGGGGGGCTGGAGGGGGTCTCCTCGCTACCTGGCTCCCGGGGGGCTGGAGGGGGTCTCCTCGCTACCTGGCTCCCATGGGGCTGGAGGGGGTCTCCCCACTACCTGGCTCCCGGGGGGCTGGAGGGGGTCTCCCCGCTACCTGGCTCCCAGGGGGCTGGAGGGGGTCTCCCCGCTACCTGGCTCCTGGGGGGCTGGAGGGGGTCTCCTCCCTCCCAGCTTCTGCTGCTTTTCCTGGGGGAGAGGAGGGAATGAATTAAGCTTCTTTAAACAACGGAGCCCTTTTCAAACAATTAATTCAAGCTATAGGTCTACAATATACTAGGACCATATTGTCTGAAACTTTGCTGTCAAGTTCCAGTCGGGTGGAGGTTGGGGTGGGAAATGCTTTGCAGGGGGCACATGTCCCCCTGCCTCAGAATCTCCCCTGCCATCTGGACATAGGCTTCCCCGCACCTGGACTGCTCACCTGACGGCGCTTCCAAGATAGGAGAAACAAAGACAACGGAGACCGGGTTACAGAACAAGGGGGAAACAGACCTGATATTTCCTTTTAATTGACTCTTCATTCCATAACACCTTGTGCATTTTTTCAAGTGGTTTGATAGCAGCCTTAGAATGCCTCCCCCGAGAAATCCAGGAGGAAACAGCAAAAAATCTAGAAAAGCAAAACTCTTTCCCAGTTAGCAGGTTCTTTGGGAACAGGAAGAACTCCCCAACTTCTGAATCTTCTACCGAGACATCAGCCCCCCCCCCCGCTGAAATGCGAATAGCCAGTTCTGAGCCACATTTCCCATCCATCTATCCTCTCCAAAGGACAGGTACAGCACAGAGGTGTGGACTTGGCTTGGAATGAGGAATGAGAACCAGGTTGTATTGACGGCAGAAAAGAAAGCTTCGTTCACGCTCTGGGGTCTGACTTCTCTGGCGTGGAAATGCAGAATTTGGAGAGAGGAATTTCGTGTGCCCACTTTCCTATCTCCCCTTCTGACGAAATGCCAGATGGGTGGGATGAAATACCAGATGGCCCGTAACTCAGTGGAAGAGCCTCTGCTTTGCACGCAGAAGCTCCTGGATTCAATCCCTGGCAGCCTCCCCAGGTAGGGCTGGGAAAGACTCCTGCCTGAAACTTTGGAGAGATGCTGCCAGTCAGAGCTGACAAGCCTGAGCTAGATGGACCAAGGGTCTGACTCAGTGTAAGGCAGCTTCCTGTGATCATCACTAGGGAAGGACTGGCAGAGCATCCGCCTTGTAGGCAGAAGGTCTGAGGTCTGATTCCGGGCAGCCTCTCCAGGTAGGGGTGGGAAAGACCCCTGCCTGGATCTTTGGATCAATGACCCTGGGAAAGGAGTTCCCAGAAGTTGTTAACTACACCCGCCCCCTTCATCCCCAGCCAATGGCTGTTGCAGCTAGGGATGATAGGAGTCGTAGTCAACAACATCTGGGAAACCCTGTCCCAGAGATCGCTGTCAATGAGCCCAGACCCAGAGGGAAAGTTCAGTTCTCCCACTGTGAATCCCCAGGATACGATAAGCCAAGAATTGGCAAACTTTCCTAAAAAATTTTTTTAATTGCTGCAAATGGTTTTAATGTTGTAACTGGGGTTTTTTAAGGGTTTTTTGTTTTCTTTTTAAACTGTTCTGATTGTTTAATTGTTGTTGTTTTATGGGTGTCTTATAATCTCTGTTTTAACTGTTAATTGATTTTGATTGTTTTGTTTTAATTGTAAACTGCCCTGAGCCATTTTGAAAGGGCGGTATAGAAACTGAATAAACAAACAAACTTTGGTGGTCCAGCCCTGCTGACTGAGCAGAGGGGCCCCTTTTCAAAGTGGTGATTCTCTTCATTGAGCAGGGGGAGAGCAACTGGCCCTATCCAGCCCCAGCACAGCATTCCTCCAGTGGCTGCGGCCGGTGTCTCTCTTAGGTTTCTTTCCTTTCTTTTTTTTAAGATTGTGAGCCCTTTGGGGACAGGCAGCCATTTCATTCATTTATATAAATGTAAATGGCTTTGAGAACTTTGGCTGGAAAACGGGATACAAATATCCATTGAACTACAACTCCCAGGAGTTGTAGTTCAACAACAGCTGGACAGCCAAAATTGCTTAGCTCTGCTATACACGAATAAGGAATATGGGGAGAGATTTTCAAAAGAGAGAGACCACCACCGAAGAACGTGGACTGACCATCTATATAGCCAGCTTAGATTCCTTGGATTCCCAAGCACCAAGGTCGCTTTACAGAGGACAATTCTGAGCAACACGGCATAGATATTTTGCATGAACTTGAAAGAATCATCAGGGTATGCTACCTAAACGCCTCGTACACACATCCTGAAGGGGCCAGGACCGGCCCTGCTTCCTGGCTCCATTCTTGGACCAGGGACAGGGCCTAGTCAGGAGTGCCCCCCCCCCAATCTTCGGAATGCCCTCTGGCCAACCTGGATTTGTTGTACGTCCTGTGTGAATGGGGTTGGGATCTCTGTCCCTGCATATTGGAAAGTACAGGAAATGGACGAACGGTTGCCATCCAGACCTCTGCGCACACGTAACCTGCACAACTCTGGTCCTCCAGCTGGACTACAACTCCCACCATCCCCAGCCACAGTGGCCAATAGTCAGGGAGTACGGGAGCCGTAGTCCAACAACAGTAGAGGGTTGAGGTTTTGCAGCCCTGATTCAGATCGTACTGGTCCCGCCCAGCAACATCCGACCTCTCCCAAGGTCACCTCCACATCTCCGAGGATCCCCACCCTTGAAAAATCCACCCACTTCCTTATCCTCAACCCCTCTTCAGATGACACTGAACCAGGAAGCAAGCCGCTGTGAACCACAGAGAGAGTCCCGTCAGGCAGGATTTTCCTCCTAAATGTTGAGACATCCCTTCCCCACCCTTGACTGCATCCCACCCCTTCGCAATCCCACGATCGGCAAATGCACAACCCCGCCATGGGCGAGGCAGCTCCCATCCCAGACAACTCCCAGAAGCCTTTCCTCTACCAGCCAAACCAGCATGGCGTCCAGTTCCCAAATGTATGTTGGAAAATGACTAGAGTCTACGGTTCCAAGGATGTAGCCAGGAACTCTAAAAGACCAAACCTTGGGTGGGGTGGGCTGGGGGGTGGGAGAAACCCAAACAAAGAGAGAATCTCCACGGGATTGCAGGCAGCCATATTGGAAAAGAAAGTTGCTGGCCAGCTCGGTCTCCCGCCCACCCCCTCTGCATCGAAAGAAGGTTCCAGGACACGTCGGGAGCAGTGGCCAAGGGAGTCCCCAGAGCCGCTGCCGGAAGGGGGTTTCTTACATAATGGTGCATCGGTTCCTGCTCAAGGCCCCCTGGAAGCAGATCGTGGTGTGGATGTGCTTGCAGCGGGCGCAGCCCACGCTCTTGAGGAGTTCGCTGAAGAGCAGGAGGATGTGCCAGTTGTACTTGGCCGAGCACTCGATGTAGCCACACTTCCAGGTCTTCTTCACCAGGTTGGAGACGTTCCAGCGGGGGATGACCCGGCCTTTCTGGAGGTCCCGCTTGTTCCCCACAATGATGATGGGTGTGTCGGAGGTGCCGATGACCCTGCCGGGAGAAAGGAGTGGGGTGAACCATTGGCAGATATGGGCGGGGCTTGGGTTTCTATTATCCTTATCTAGTAATAAATATTACTAATAAATAATATTTATTATTCCTGGATACGGATGCAGGGATACGGATACGGATGCAGGCAGGGATACGGATACCGATGCAGGGCAGGGATACGGATGCAGGGCAGGGAAACGGATGCAGGGCAGATACGGATATGGATGCAGGCAGGGATACGGATACGGATGCAGGCAGGAGTGCCGCATTCGAAGTATCAAAGCTCCAGGCTTAGAATGCAAGCACAGCATTCATCAGATCACCAGCCATCAATAATAGCATTAATATTATTAACAGCAGCAATGATGTCCTCTAAGAGCATATGGGCAGGATATGGACAGTTTGGGGAGGGGATCTGGTCTTTTGGTAGCAGGCATGAATTGTCGCCTTTGCTAAGCAGGGTCTGCCCTGGTTTGTAGTTGGATGGGAGGCTACATGTGGGCACTGTAAGGGATTCTCCTTAGGGGATGGGGGAAGAGCATCTGCTTTGCATGCAGAAAGTCCCAGGTTCCCACCCTGGCAGCAGGTCCAGGTAGGGCTGAGAAAGACTCCTGCTTGGAACCTTGGAGAAGCCGCTGCCAGTCTGGGTAGACAAGACTGAGCGAGATGAACCAAAGGCCTGACTCAGTAGAAGGCAGCTTCCTATCTTCCTGTGACAGTGTGTTCTACATCTAGTGGGTTCCCGTGCTGTTCGCACACCACCCAACATGACTATCTGGCTATGGGGAACTTCCATGTCCAAGCAGCAGTATACCTCGGAATCCCAGTTCTTGGGTAGAGCAACAGCAGGGAGAACAAACAATAAGCAATAAAACAATAAATAAATAAATAAGAGGAGTTTTCTATAATCCCCGTCCTCATTCTGCCAGATATGACTATCTGGCTATGGGAAACCTCCGTGATCAGCAGCAGTATTCCTTAATACCTGGGAAGAGCAGCAGCAGGGAGAACAGATAATAAGCAATAAAATAATAATAATAAATAATAAATGAAGGAGGAGCAGGAAGGAGGGGGGAGCATTCTATCGTTTCCTGCTCTCAAACCACCCAACTTGACTACCTGGCTACGGGGAACCTCGATCTGAATTCGATGCGAATTCAGGCAAATCTGAATCGATTCAAATGGATCTCATTCTGTGCAAGCAGTGTTCAATCAACAACATAAGAATAAATAATAGGAGGAGGAGATTGTAAAGTGCATATGGGCAGTGTATTCTGTATCCCCCGGGCTATCCCACCTGAAAGGGATAGCAGGGTCCCCATTCCTTTTCTCGTTTCGGGTCCAGGGTGGGATGCAGGGCAGAGGCACAAGCTCACCTGGTCTCCAGGATCTGCTGCCGGATCGTCTTGACATACTCAAAGCTGTCGAAACAACAGATGTCATAGACCAAGATGTAGGCGTGAACGCTCCGGAGGCCACGACAACACACGTCCGCCCACTCCTGCAAGACAGAGAGAGAGAGAGAGAGAGAGAGAGAAAGGGACGGATCAGGGAACGGCGCCCCGGGCAACAGAGCGGAACCACCCACGGCTCAGTCCAGAGGGAGCCGTTCACTCCCGTGTGGTGGGACTGCTCACTTGTGCCAGCCAGCATCTGGATGCCCACGGCCGCAGAAAGGTTGCTTTTCTTCTGGCTGGAGTTGCTAACGGGACACAAACGATGGGTCAGGATAGGTTCTGGGGCTGCAGAAATTGCAGAAGGAGAATCTCGGATGCTGAAGACCAGGCAACCAAACGGTACATAGGACAGGAGAGGAGAGCTGGTCTTGTGGTAAAGGTACAGTGTGCCATCGAGTCGGTGTCGATTCGTGGTGCCCACAGAGCCCTGGGCTTGTCTTGGGTAGAATACAGGGGGAGTTGACCATTGCCTTCTCCTGTGCAGTCTGAGATGATGCCTTTCAGCATCTTCCCATATTGCTGCTGCCCAGTATCATTGTTTCCCATAATCTGGGAAACAGACCAGCGGGGATTCGAACCGGCAATCTCTGGCTTGCTAGTTATTTCCCCACTGCGTACTGTCTGCAAAATGGCATTGGGGTTTAAAAGCACTAGCCGAATCCACACAGAGCGCCTGTGTTGCTCTCCTTGCACACCCCGCCACAGCCCCTGCTTTATTGCTTAGTGTCAGCCACCCACTCCCCACCAGTCCCTCGCCCGCCCCCTCCCCGCCGCGGCTTCGGTCCCCCCCTCCCCGCTCCTCTTCCCTGTCTGCATACGGAATCCCCACTGCCCAATCACCATGGTGCTTCTGTTCTGTTACCTCCTATTGTTAAAGCACTGGGTGGGTGGGGCTTGCCACATACAACCTTAGCGTATTTTCTCTCTCTCTCTCTGGCCTACTGGTTGCTAATCCCATGTGTGGCAGCTCTCGTGAGAGTTTGCGGAGCGAGCTGCCGGCAGGGCAAGAGGAAAGCGGCAGTGGGCGGGCAGGCGGAGAAAGAGGCGGCAGTTGGGGGGATGCGCGGGTGGGAAGAACGAGAGGCGCAGATGTTCTGCACCCAGCCCAGCGAGTATATATATAGATTTCTTACATTCACAGTCTGATGCCAAGAGCAAAACCAATTTCTGCGTGGCTCAGACCAATGTGACGTCTGTTTACATTTTTTTAATCTGTCCATCTTGGACTTCCGCCTCCAAAGCAAACATTCTCCCGGTGAGCTATGGATCTTCCCTAAGGAATTGTCTGTTCCTTAGTCTGACCTTGGTCAATCAAACTCAGTCGTGCCTACACTGACCGGCAGTAGTTCCCCAAAATTTCATATGGGTTTTTCCCAGCTCTCCCTGATGACGCCGGAGCTTAAACCTAGGGCCTTGTACATACAAAGGAGTTCCTCTTCTCTATTGCCCTACAGCTCTTCCACTCCAGATTTTGCTTTAGGGATATGCAAAACAACAACAACAACAAATCGAGCCAATCCATTCAAATTCGACTTGAAACTGCACGGAATGAGAGTCATTTCAATGGATTCGAATTCGCCTGAACTCCCATCAAACGCAGATCAAATTCAAGTGGATTCTATTCGAGTTCAGGCAAATTGGAACCGATTCAAACGGATCCCATTCTGCGCCAGCAGTTTCGAGTCGAATCCATTCAAATTCGAATCGATTCGGCCGGACGTTGCGCACATCCCTCTTTTACTGTGGCATCTTCATTGTGATGCCACTGGAAAGGAGGATTTTGCTACGAATTGTGCTTCAAGCAGTCTCACACAAGACAGCCTTGCCTCCAGACTAGTCTGGAAGTCAGCATTTGCGGCTTCGACTCTCTTCGGGAGGCCCCTTCTTTCGGGTCTCCAGGGAAAGCATTTCCCTTCTCTAGATGCCTCCATCTGCTCCTCCTGACAACCCACTCACCCCTGGTGCATTTCAAGGCAGGGACCCAGCTGAGGATGTCACCGCCGTATGTCCCCGCCGAACATTTATCCTCTGCTATTTCCTGCCTGCCTCTTGCACTGACGTTTCTTCCCCACACACAGATCTCGGCTTCTCCTCCTCCTCCATTCTGAAGGAGGATGCATCCTCCTCTCCTTCTCAGGGGTTTAGGAGAGGAGAGAAAGAGAACCTTTGATTCTTTACCCTACAGTCCCAAGAGCAACCCTGAAAGCCGCATTGCAACCTTTGGAATCATAGAATATTAGTGTTCTCAAGGTCCCAGGTTCAATCCCTGGCAGCACCTCCAGATTTGAGGCGAGGGGGACCTCCTGCCCGAAACCGCAGAGAGCTGCTGCCAGTCAGTGCAGACAATCCTGAGCAAGATGGACCAAGGGTCTGACTCAGTCGGCAGCAGCTTCCTATATCCCTACACTGTGGAAATGCGCATTCTGCTTCCTTATTTGACCTTCTGAAGACTATTTGTGGCCACAGCGTCACCGACATTGTGAACTTCTTTATTATTAAGAGTCAGAATTTCCAGGGCAATCCTACGCACGGTTACCCAGAAACTCTGCTGTGTTTGATGGGGCCTTCTCCCAAATGAGTGGCCTCAAACTCAGCCATTTATTAGATTAATTAATGTTTTTAAAAACCTTTTTTTAAAAAAAATAAACAAGAGGTGCTCCCCTTTAGCTAACCAGCAGAGATTTAAAGGGTTTCAATTGTTCCGAATGCAAAAGCCGCAAGTCTTGAACGAGGCATCCTCTATGCAAAAAGAGAGAGAATGCATACATAAAATGCACGCATACATCGTGGCAAGGGCCAGCTTAGAAGATGGGGGGCCCCTTGCAAGTGAGAGGAAGGAGAATGCATCTTTCAAGGTGGTAGGTGCCCGTTCAAAGGGGGTGTTCTCTCTCACATCTGAGGGGAGGGGGAATGGGTCTTCTCCAGTGTTCAAAGAAGCACTCCAGTTTCAGGTGACAGAGACACGTCCACTAGGCAGACATGTGATCACATGGGGGCACCCAATCCAGCAGGGTGATATGAGTAAACAGTGCCAGATGGGAAGATTCGCCCTGCTCCCTGCTCCCCAAAGAGCCTGCACATTCTGTACCCCCAAAACACAGTGCTCCTTGCTCCTTGGCCCTCAGCCCCCCCCATAAACAGCTAGTCATTTCAGCCGCACTCCCTTCCTTGAAGATGAATTGCTTACCCCAGCATGCATTGCAAAAAGAAAATGGTCTCCGAGTGGATTTCCAAATTAACAGCAGCACCTTTTCATCTCTGAAGTGTTATGAGTTTTCACCCCATAATAGACTTTGGAACTCTCTCCCACTGGATCCTCAACCCAGTGCAGGCAAGTCATTCGCTGGTCATCTGCACAAGCTGATGTGACCTCGGGAATGAGCAGCCTGCACAACTCACGTTAGAACCTCCATTGCTATAGGGTATGAAATAGCAGCTGGCTTTGCGGTCATGCCCATGAACGGTTGTCGCATATGCACACTAGAGACAAGATGATCCCATTCCACTCAGATTTAACTTCCGGAACACAGGTTCTCAGTGTTGGACTACAACTCCCATCATCTCCCTGTCTCAATGGTAGGGGATGGTGGCAGTTGTAGTCCAAGACCATCTGGCACGTCCTGCTCTAGAGACTTTCCAGAGAGAGAAGGAGCCAAACTTTAAGAACAACAAGGTTATCAACATGTCGAAAGCCTCCCGCATGATCAGATATCGTGTTGCCGTATCGGATACCGCATTCTTTCGGTGTGCTTTCCAAATTCTTTTGTGAGCTTCCTTGGAGGCAATTACATGGAAGACTGATGGGAAAAACTGAACGCAGTATTTCCAAAAGGTATAAATAAGGACCACAATAGACCAACTGCCAGAAAACGGGGACTGTGGACACGTACGGAGGAACGAATCGGGAGGACCTCCCATGATCCATCCTTCAGGTCAGCCCCCTGGTGCAGCGATGACTGCGGGAAATGAAAAGTGATGAAAGCGGGGAGACACTTACCTGCAGGGTGTTGACTGGGAAAGAGGTGATGGGCGGGAAGTCCATGATCTGAAGGTCGTGGACGTGGCCATTCATGACCACGGCGGGCAAGTAGATCCGGCGGGCCGTGGTGGGCACGCAGACCTCGCTGAACTCGTTGTAGAGGAACTGGCGGACAATGGCACTCTTGCCGACTCCCTGAGCACCCAACACAGCAATCTTGAACGTTGTCACCATGCCTCCCGGCCGCAGCCCCCCTGCGCAACGTGGCGATCGGCTCCTTGGCACAGTCCGCGGCCTTTGCGACGCTACCAAGAAGGCCCCCGGGCTGCATATTCCGGCAGCTGCAGGTTCAGCCACAGTCAGGAACCATTTCCTCGCTGGCTCAGCCTGTCACTGGGAGACCAAACAAAAAGGGCTTCGTCAGACTCGAGAATGTGTGTGTGGGGGGGTGTCTTCCCGGGGCAAGGGTTCAAGATGGACAAAAGGAAGCAAGTCATTGCAAAGCACTGACCCAACTTGCAGCAAATGGCCACTGCTTTAGACCACCTTCCTTCCTTCCTTCCTTCCTTCCTTCCTTCCTTCTGCCTAAGATTAGTTAACGAGCACAACAGAACCTCCAGGTTCAGGGGCAGCCTACCCCTGAATATCAGTTGCTGAATACTACCCTTCTTCCTCCCCTTCTGCAGCAGATGCATCGAAGAGGATGTGTTGGCTTCAAGCCGACGGTCATCAGATGGGTAACAAATAGTGCAGCTGCAGTGTGGAGAGTTATCTGTAGACCCCCTGGGAGCCCTTCAAGGATCCCTAGGGGTAACTGAAGTACCCCCTCTTGGGAACCTGTAGTCTAGTAACCAAAAAAACCCACCTCCCCCAGTTTCACTTCCAGTTTGTTTGTTTGTTTATTTAACATATTTTTATACTGCCCAAAACTTACGTCTCCGGGTGGTTTACAACAAAATAAAAACAGAAAGTAAAACATTAGTTAAATCAAAAACAAACAATTTTAAAAATTACAATTCAATTTTTTTTAAAAAAAAAATTAACACCCCACCCCCTTCTTTCCTGTTAAATCTGAGGATGGGTTGTCTAAATTCAGAGTCGTCCTTTGGGATAAATAGAGGCATAACCTGTATTTAACTTCTGTCTTTTAAGGCATTGTCTTAAATTCAGAGTCATCTCTGATTCGGGTAAATATGGAATGTTGCATCGGATGACCATGCACTGGGTAGGTTCAGACGTGACACGGAACCACGGTTTGTTGTATCTAGGGCTTTTCAAAGAAACCTGGATTGGCACCACAAAGGACTGCCATGTTTGTTTTGCCATATCTTGGTTTCTTTGGGTTGCGCCCATGGTCTCCTTGCTTCCCATGGTCAAGGCTGGCCTCTCTTTATACAACAGCCCTGCGAGGGTGGAGCTACTGAAACAGAGGTTAAATATAACAAATCTATAAGAACCATATACAAAGCTATGGCGCGGCCACACCTGGAGTACTGCGTATAATTCTGGTCACCACATCTAAAAAAGGACATTGTAGGATTGGGAAAGGTGCAGAAGAGGGCAGCCCAGATGATCAGGGGCCTAGAGCACCTTCCTTATGAGGCAAAGCTACAACCCCCGGGGCTTTTTAGTTTAGAAAAAAGACAAATGCGGGGAGACATGATAGAGGTCTATAAAATCATGCATGGTGTGGAGAAAGTGGATAGAGAGAAATTCTTCTCCCTCTCCCATCACACTAGAACCAGGGGCCATCCCATGAAACTGATTGCCAAGAAAATTAGGATCAATAAAAGGACTTCCTCACATCGCACATAATTAGACAGTGGAATTCTCTGCCACGAGGTGCAGTGATGGCCACCAACCTGGATGACTTTAAGCAGGGCTTGGACAGATTTGGGGGGAGGACAGGTCTATCAGTGGCTACTAGTTTTTATGGCTAGAGGTGGCCTCCAGTACGATGCCGCTGAACACCAATTACAGGGCAGCAACAGCAGAAAAGAGGGCTTGCCCTCCCCTCTTGCCTTTGGGCTTCCCAGAGGCATCTGGTGGGCCACTGTGGCAAAGAGGGTGCTGGCCTAGAGAGGCAGCCGTGGGCCTGATCCAGCTGGGCTGTTCCTCATGTTAAAGTCCAACAATAGATCCAGGCTACAAGAAACCAAACTTTGGGTTCAGACTGTGGTCCGAGTGCCTGGAACCAACCGGTCTGCTGATGGGTGTGGGTTCAGAAATACACACTATCCATACATAGTTCCGCGAAACGGCCATCGCTCAGTGCGACATCAGACTCTCCCCCAGTGAGAGAGAAACGGCGGCAGGGGGGAAGGGGGCCGACTGAAGGTCACCTTAACTGGGGAATTGGCCAGGTCTGCAAGGATATGGAGAACGACAGCCAGATTGAAAAGCCAGAGAAGCCTGGCGGAAGTTAATTAAACTCCCCGCTGTATCACTCCGATGCGGGTCTGATTTAATCTGCTCGAACCAATCTTTCCAATGTCATCAAGGCGACAACGTGTTAATTTAGGAGGCCGGCCAGGGAAATGATCTTCTCAACCTCCCTCTTGTTCTACCGGAAAACCATGTCAGTCCAGGAATTGCACTCTCCACAGCTGCCTCCAAAAAAAGAGGACAAGTCCCAGATCGCAGGATATGGATTAACTCCTCCTCTTTCAACAACTGTGCCGTACAGGTAAAGCCATCCGGCGTCAGTGTTGCAAACGGATATATTCCCTGCCCTGAAAACAGATGCTTGTGACGGAAGCAAAGAGCTTTAAAACGGGTTTGCAGACACCCCTACCCTGCTGGGTGCTGCTGGACTGCAACTCCCGTCATCCCCTGCTGCTGCAACTGGGGAGTGATGGGCATTGTAGTCCAACACCAAAGAGCCCAAGTTTGAGGACTCTGGGGTTAGAAGACTGCTCAGTCTTGCGTTCCAGTCCCACCACACTTTCTCATGCTTTCCCTCCCCTGCAAACTATTTTATCTGCATCTGTTTTGGGATGCATGTGACTTTTTTTTACTTCTATAATGTATGTTTTTCTTACTGGTTCTTGGTGACTACTACTACGCTGTTTAATGGTTGCATGCTTTTAAATGGGTTCTCTGATTATTGCTCGGGCTGGAGGCATGGTATGATTTTATTATTTCAGCGCTGTATATTTTATCTGTTTTTGTTTCGCTATGGCCTCATGACTAATGCAAATAAAGCCCATCATCAGTCTAGATCCAGGTCACTAAAAACAGTAACATAGGAAGCTTGCCATATACTGAGTCAGACCCTTGGTCCATCTAGCTCAGTATTGTCTTCACAGACTGGCAGCGGCTTCTCCAAGGTTGCAGGCAGCAGGAATCTCTCTCAGCCCTATCTTGGAGATGCTGCCAGGCAGAGAACTTGGAACCTTTATGCTCTTCCCAGAGCGGCTCTATCCAGAGCGGATATTCCAGAGGGGAATATCATATCCATAAAGTTATGGCTGGGGATGATGGGAACTGTAGTCCAGCCACATCTGCTGAACCCTGTTTCTCAGCACCGCAGGCTGAGAGCCCCGTTTTATTCCACTGTTGTTTTCCTTTTGCCCGGAGAACAATTGCGATGTGGCCAACCAATAAAATTATTATTTTCATTATTCTATTCTTTCCCTGGTCTATTCAACACCGGCCCCCTCTGTGTTGAATTCTAGATTGTAAGCTCCTCGGAGCAAGGACCTGTCCTCCTATACACTGCAGAGGGACTTCACTGTCACATACAGAACATTCTCATTTTCTCCAAACAGAATCCCAGCCTTTTCGATCCTGCAACCATAAATGGAGCTTCCTCCCTGCAAGGAACCCTGGGAAACACACACAGTTTTGCAGGAAAGCATCCTGAATCCGGAAGAGATCCTAGCATCGAGCCGACCTTTCACAGAACCACCCTCCCGAAATCTGCGCCAGTGTCCTTTCTCCTCTCCAGAAACAGACACAGAAATTACCACCCGGTTTTAAGAAATCTGCAAGGCACAGCTTCTGCATTTGGCGCATATGTTGATGGATCTTTGCTAGCAGAAGCCATTTCCACAAGGTGAACGCAGAGAGAGACGCAGCTCTCTAGAAGACAAGGCCCCCAACTGGGATTTGCGACAGATCTAACAAAAATCTCAGGGAGAGGGGCTTCCGGGGGCTGCATTTGAGTCCTTCCCGAGTCAGCGGCGCTGACCCAGGCTCTCCGAAGGCTCCCTTTAATCCTTAATCCTGTTTTTGAAAGCTGAGGGAAAGTGAAGAAAGCAGCGGAAAGCGATCCGGTTCGCCAGCCAGAGACCGGTGCGAGCAAAGAATCTCTGCAGGCCGAAGTGCAAAGATGTCTTGCAGATATCCTCCGATTCGGGTCCCCGGATCTTGTTGGCTTGCAACTCCCATCACTCTCATTGCGGTGGCAGTGGATGATGGTAGTTGTTGTCCGATGGCTGGGGACCCCAGGTTGAGAAACCCTGTAGTACCGGGATAAAGCAGCCCAGGAGAATCCAAGATTCCACCAGGATCTTTCAGACCCTGCCACATTCCACACAAGATATGACCAAGGCCCGGAGTGGGCATTGGGGTCAGATCCACCCCAGCTCCACCTGAGACGTCAGATGAAACTAGTTTGGAATTCAGAAGTTAGCAGTCCTCAATATTAGGGACTTAGGATCATGCATCGAGCCAGGGTGAGGATGGCAGACATTAGAAACAGACCAAGGCTCTGTTAGGAACACCCTGCGGGACAAAACCCAAGGACATCCATCCAGCCCAGTGCCCTGTTTCCAAAAGGGGGCAGCCAGATACAGAGGCCCTGAAGTCAACAGCCCTGCCTTGCTGTTACCACCCTGGCAAACTGGGGCGCTTCTCCTCTCCCTTGACTCCAAATAAATGGCCCTTGATGGCAACGGCCAGCCTCCTACCTGGTTTAAGGGCCGTTACACAGTTCCATCCCTGGCTGCATCTCCAGTTAGGCCTGGGACAGACCCCTGCCCGAAAGCTGGGAGAGCTGCTACCAGTCAGTGTCGACAGTACTGAGCTAGATGGACCACGGGTCTGATTCGGAAGAAGGCAGCGCCCGCTTCCTAAGCACAGGATTAAATAAATAAAATAAATACAAATAATAAAACAAAGATGCCTTCACTGGGAGAAATCGGGTGCCCAGGAGACATTGCCTGATTCGCGAGAAAACATTCTGACTGGCTGATCCCCCAGATTAGCCTGCCATGGGGCCGAAAGAAACCGCACCTCACCAACACATCCACAGAGCCCCGACAGCTCTGGGAGGAGGCTCGGGTCAGCGAGCCCAGCTGCATCGACAAGAGGGACGTCGGGTCCCCGGCCGATCTCCGCCAGCCTCTACCTATGAGCAAACACACTCACTCCGTGTCCAGACCTCGGCGTACAGGCGGCGAACCGGAATGTCCACTTTCCACTCTCACGCAGCGCACCGGATGCCCAGATCAGACTCTCAGCCCCCCCCCACACGCTTTCCCATGCATGCACACAAATCTGCAAACGAACATCCACAGGGCACACGGAGAGCATGCATGCAGAGGTGGGACTACAACGTACTTCATCCCTGGCGGGACGCTGGGGGCAGAGGCCCGATGGCACCGGACATCAGCTGCTCCATCCGCCGGGGACGGTGTCCCAGTGGCCTTTGGCTGGGGATGATGGGAGTTGTAGTCAAGCTCTGGGAATCCCCGTTCCAGGGAACTCTGCTCAGAGAGACCCACAGGCCTAGGGAGAGAAACGGCAAGGCCACAATCAAGGCTTACTGCCCCTCGAAGGGAATTCTAGCCTCGTGTGGTGGAGGGGTTTCCTTCTCTGATACGAGGTGGCAGCCGCCTCGGTACGAAATGGCCTCTCCGAGACCCCTATTGTCAGCCACCACCACCCCGGCCCACCAGTTGGCGGCTATCTAGACCAGTTCCAGGGAAACAAACCCAACATGTATTTACCGCTTTTCAACAAAAGTTTCCAAAGTGGCTTATATACAGAAATACTAAATAACTAAAATGGAAAAGCAACCTCTCTCTCTCTCTCACACACACACATGACCCACAGAAACCCTCTGGCCACCTGCAGGCCCTATGGAAAGGGAGGACGGGCACAGACCGCCGCACACACCCCCACCGGGGACCCAAAGATCTGGGGTTCGGACCCACGGCGTCCCATTTCAGACGGGTTTTTGCAGCCATTAATCCGGGATCTTGCCCCCAGTGACGGGCACTGTGCAGGGAGCCCCAGACATACACTTCAACGACTGGTTTTGGGGGAAAGGGGAGAAGTTGGCAGGGATAGTCCACGGCTCTTGCTCTCTGGCTACCGAGGGCCCGTCTTCTGTCCCGGGACCTTTGACTCCTCACCACTCGCCACCACAGCTGCAGCTGAACCTCACCTCCGCCTTCTCTCCATGGGGGCGCCAAACCAGCTCCTGCCCCACAGATCGGTTTGCAGTGGGGCCCCGGGACAGCGCCCGGGGGGTCCTGTAGTATCCAAACCTCTCAGCCCCACGGCCCAAATCTCGCTCTGGCCTGCACGCTCCGCCTCTCAGCGGCCAGCCACCCACCGGGCCCCTCAAAGGGAATTCTAGCCCCGCTTTCCAACTTTGTGTCCCACAGACCCCTCTGCTCAACGTTATCTTCCCCCCACCATTTTAAAAAAAAACAAAACCCAAACATTTTAAAACACACCACCATGTTAGCACTTAGGATCGACCAGAGCCGGATCAACTCCCTACCCCCCACCCCACATTTTTGGGCAGCCCCAAACTTTTAGGCTGGCTACACAGGCCTGTTGTCCAAAGGACAGGTACACCTTGGAGAGCTCACCTGTGTGGCATCCTTGCCTGCTGTGCTCTAAGGTGAAAAGGCCCCCCCGCTCCCATTCCCCCCTCTCCTCCCCCCACAAGCCCCCCCCCACTTACCTTGCAATGCCTCCAGGCGTACTGCCTCCTCCCCACGGCGGTAAAGCGTCTCCTACGCTGGACCCCTAAACCTTGGCTGAGCTGGGGGGCCAGGCTGGCTGCAGGGGAGGGAGGATCTTCCATCCAGCAATCCCACCCAGATCTCGGGAAGCCAAAGGGTGGGTGTCTGCAGAAATAAACACCGGGCTTGGGGGTTGTGGGTTTTTTTTGCGGGTTTGTTTTTTTTTTTTTTTTTTTTGCAGCTAATTGCAGGCAAGCAATTCCCTTGGCCGGGAGAAGTCCTGGGGGGCGGCTTGGTATGGCTGCCAGCAGCAATCCGCGGCCGTCTGGGTTATCCTCTGGAATGCTGGAGCCATGACACGGCCCATTCCTTCCACCTCGGTGTGTTGCCTCCTTGCCTTCCTTGGGCGATGCAGGGCTGGCAGCTCATTTGGAAAGATGATAGGTGTGTGTGTGTGTGTGCGTGTGAGGGGGGCGAGTTAGGAAATCTCCTGCCACCGATTACAGATCCTCAGGGTCACAAAGCCTGCCGTGTTCCTCGTTTAATGGGGTGGGGGATGAGGGCAGGCTAGCCCAGCCTCATCCCTAGCTCCTCTGCGTCGCCCCGGCAACATCTCCATCAGAACGGCCCTGCTGGATCAGGCCCGAGGAGGCCCATCGAGTCCAGCATCCTGTTTCCCACAGTGGCCCACCAGATGCCTCTGGGGAGCCCACAGGCCAGAGGAGAGGGCCGGCCCTCTCCCCCGCTGCTGGGGCTCCCCTGCAACTGTAGACTGCCCCTGAAGCTGGAGGTGCCATAGAGCCATCAGGACCAGCCGCCATTGACAGCCCCGTCCTCCACGGTGGTGGCCATGACATCTTGTGGCAATGGATCCTTTAGGTTATTTGCCTTGCTCCATGTGGAATTTGTTACCCAAGGCCTTCCTTTTTGTCAGTCCTGAATGTCCTGGCTATCGGTTACAGAGGGTGGCCCCTGGTTCTGGGAGGAAGGGCTCCTGCCTGAAATCTTGGAGAGATGCTGCCGGCCAGTGCGGACAACCCTGAGCCAAGTGGGCCAGTGGTCTGACTCAGTATAAAGCTGCTTCCTATGCCGGAGCTTAGGGGAGCAGTCAGACGGAAAGAAGCCAGTTGTGGGTTCTCTTGAGCAAGGGGATGAACGCTGAGCATGTTCTCCAACTCCTGTTGCCAAGAATTTAAATATATACATTAAGTTTGGAGCTGGAAGTGCAGATCAATCTAAGGCAGGGATTCCCAACCCAAGTTAGTGGTGGGACTACAAATCCCACCACCACCTGCCAGAAGCTGTCGCCCTCAGCCACAATGAGAACGGTGGGGATTGTCGTCGAATTTTAGAGCTGGGAGGGGCACCTAGCGGTCTTCTAGTCTAACCCCTTGCTCCGGGAGGAACTAGCTACAGAAGCCCTGGCCGGTGGCCGTGGATCCTGTTTGAAGACCTCCAGGGAAGAAGAGCCTACCGCTTCATGAGGCAGACTGTTCCACCGTTGAACGGCTCTGTCCAGAAATGCCCAATGTCTAGCCTAAACCTGCTCTTCCGTTCCAACCCATCCACTCTTCTGCGTCTCTCCTCGGGAGCAACAGAGAACAGGTTTGCTCCGTCCGCGCAACGGCCCTCCAGTGCTTTGAAGCCGCCACTCGTATCCCCTGCCCCTGACCTTCTCTTCTCCGAGCCACCCGTCTTCCTGCAGAGAATCCACAAAACTGCCCACCCGATGGGGAGGAGGTCCGATGCACCTCTGAGCAAGTCCTTGCTTGCTTTCCGCCCCTGGGCACGTGTGTATATGAAACTCTGCGCCTCTGCCATTGAAGGAGAAACGCGGCAGAACTACCTGCTCTGGGAGGAGTCTGTCCGTCGGCCTCTGCGTGAGTCCCTGGCCCGTCTTTTCCCTTCTTTCAGATCCGCTCAGAACAGGGACTCACGCATGAAAACATAACTGGGGCTCCTCCGCGCGGAGGTCACTCTCCCTTGTAGAGATGTACGGCCAAATGATACAAATGCATCATTAGCACTAATGGGTTATTGCCACCCCTTTAATTAAGAGAAGCAACAGGGAACGCTGTCTCCTTCAAACGTAGGTATTTAGCGAAGTTGTAAATGGATGCAAAAAAGTCGTTCTAGTCGAAAGGGAGATTATCTCAATGATTGTTACGAGAATGGTTTAATAAGCGCGTGCGTAGGATGTGGCTGATTTGGGTACAGTATAGCCTCTTATTCAGAGATGGAAGTTTCCCCCTCCCTCTGTTTATAATTTGAATGAACAGCTACTGTAAACAGAGTTTGGTTTAGGGGAAGGTTGCGTTGAGAAGTAACTGGATAATATACACAAGAGCTTGGAACAGCACTTAGTGGAACCAACAATGAAGTCGGTTGTTTTTGTTATTTTGGTGAGGTTTCCGGTGTGTGCTTTTAAGCGCTTTTTGTGGGTTATTTTTACCTAATGGTGCAGCGGGGAAATGACTTGACTAGCAAGCCAGAGGTTGCTGGTTCAGATCCCCGCTGGTATGTTCCCCAGACTATGGGAAACACCTTTATCGGGCAGCAGCGATATAGGAAGGTGCTGAAAGGCATCATCTCATACTGCACGGGAGGAGGCAATGGTCAACCCCTCCTGGATTCTACCAAAGACAACCACTGTGGGCACCACGACTCAACGGCACACTTGACTTTTACATGTGGGCTTAACTGTCAAATAAAATTGTGCAATAGCTGTGCCTTACCGTGTATGTTTCAGAGCCCTTGGAAAGGGATATTTTATGCCACCGATATTAAACACCTCTAGCTTGTCTCACTTTATTGCTTGAACTCACCATTGTGGTGAAGCCTCCTAAGCAACTCATCGTCCCACAGATTTTCTCGCGTCGACTACTCGGTGGTGCTGGGTGGTGTTTTTGAAATTTAAAAACAAGGACAAAAAACGTTTGTCGTTAAGTCTCTGCAGTCGGGGGCGGCTTCAACCGAGGACTCGTGCAGAGGCGCACAGACCCCCTCCTGCCAGGGCAGAAGTTCCCAGGGCACTTCTTTTTCATCTCTCTAACGCAGAGACACAAGAGTGCCTGGAGTGCTGAAAATGTCCATGGCGGTCCGCTGCTTCCAACAGCCATCTTTTAAATTTATCCATTTATTTTATATATATATATATATATATATATATATATATATATATATATATATATATATATATATTGCTCGGGACGGCTCTTAAAATTAATCAGATAAAACAACATACAGTGCAAAATTAATTAAGAGTAAAAGCAGGACCGAGTTAAAACCAAAGAGGAACGTTAAGTCAAAAGCCCGCCAGATAGAACATTAAAAAGCCTCTCTACAAAAATGGGTCTTTAAATGTCTGTTTAAAAACCTGAGGAGCACAGTGAAGCTCTTACGGGAGGGCATGCCAAAGCCAAGGGGTCACCACCAAGAAGGCCCCGTCTCTAGTCCCCGAGGCAGGAAGTGACCTTCAGTCATTTCCCATCTCCTTCAGGGTGGAAAACAAGATGGCGGCAACCACAACGCTGTGGAATCAGATGCTGCTCACAGAGACGCAAGAAGAAAAATGACACTGCTCCACTGCTCTTAGCCTGGATGTCAACTTTTGCTCGCCAATGGCGAAGAACTCAAGACTGCTTGGAGAGAGATCAGGCATGGTTTGTCAAGACCCCGGAGGAAATAAGGACCTTACGAAACCTGGGACACCTCCCGCCGCACTCCCTGATGTTTCTGATCTGTTCCTGCCCTGGAAGAAAGATGCCACGAGTGGTTAATTTGTGTAAAGGACATTTATTGATGATACAAGGCAAAGCTTCGCCTTCCCCACTCCCCGGGTTCAATGTGTCTGAGTGATGAACGGCAGCGATGGAAGCAAAAACAATGAAACTATCAACCCCCGCCCTCCTTCCCCAACTCGACACCACACTGCACAGCATGCAGACGACAAGACACGATACAGGACAGCAGAGAGAACACGGACACAGGGAGGGCATTTCCAGTATGCCAAAGGCTGTGGCTGCCATTTTGTTGGTATTGTGGCCACAGACGCTTCCAGAAGGTGATCCTCGCCACCTCCTGGAGTCTCCTGGTCCAGCTACTATGACCGCCATCCCCCCAAAAATCCAACACTTTCAGGGCATTCTAAGTTCACCGCCGCCCCAATACTCGAGGCGGAGATCCGCCTGGAGTGTGTGGATGACCCCTTTGCCTAAGAGGAGACCTACCTGCCAACCCCACCCCGTCAAACGTGGCTCGAAACCGGTAAGATCCAGAGATTCAGTGGTGACGGAGCACGAGCCGGTCGGATCTGCCTGACCGACTCGAGGATGGAATCGCACCATCGTTTTCTGTGGCTGAAGTCGTATGGTCCTTTTTCTCTTCCGTGTCTCCCAAACGCTGACCTTGGCTTTTCTGCATCCCGGGAAAGAGAGGGAAAGTGCGCCCTCCCTCAGAAGAGGGAGGGACAAAGTGGAGTCAAAGTGGAGTCACTTGGAGGGCATGCAGGACTTCAACGGACCAAGGATATGCCCTTTCGGGCAAGAAGGAAGGCAATGAGGTGGCAGTCAGAAAGGCAGGCTGCCGAGAGAGAGAAACAAGCCAGCAAGAAAACGGCCAATTAATAACGCTAGTGGTTGGATCTGGCCGCCCCAACCAGGGTCCTGAAGGAAGAGCGTGTCCAACATCGAGGACCAGAGAGGAGGGGCAGGAATAGGGGGCCAGGAAAAAGCTGATGCTTAGGAGCACAGAGTGGGGCTGGAAGGTGCAGTGATCATGCCGGAGCCATTAGCAGCCACCTCTGAGCTTCCAGTGAAGAACTAGGGGTTGGTTCCTGCGAGACACGCCCGGGTTGGTTCCTGCGAGACTCGCAGAGCTGGTCGGCGCCAGGTGCTTCTGCCTCAAGCTCAACCGGCTCAAAACCCCAAAATGACAATCCGTCGGACGTGCGCCGATATGAACGGATAAAGTGCGGAGTGTGGCTCTCTCTGGGGCCGCTGCCTACGCAGCAAAGGGGCATGCGCTGAAATGAGGGTGCGCATTAGAAAACATCAACTAGAGGCCTAGAGTGGTGTCTTTTCCTTTTTTTTTTAAATAGAAAACATGAAGCCTTGGCACGAGATGAAGAAAGCTCATGGGAGGAAGAAACAAAACGAACAAGGACAGATGCACAGGACCGCTGGACGTGGGCATGTCGTGAACGTGGCTACAAACTTCTCACAATGCTAAAAGTATCAAACAGGACATTCCCCAACGGTTACCAGCACGTGAAGACACTACTGGCTACCTCGGATCCGAAATGCGGCGCATCGGTCCGAGACCTTAGACACAACACAGAGCTTGGTTTCCTTCCCCCTCCCCCCCCCGCATCGAGAAAGAGAGAGAGAGAGAGAGAGAATGCACCAGCGGAAAGTGGCCGGTGTGTAGAGGGTCAACCCTGCCCCGGATCCCTGCGTGGCGAGGTGGCGGCGGAGGCAGCCTGTGGGTCAGTTCTTCAAAATGGCGTCGTAGACTTGGTAGACGTACTGCGAGACTTCCGGGGCCCGGCATTTCAGCGAGAGCTGTGGAGGAAAAGAGCACACCGATTACAAAGGAAGCACTGCCTCACAGCGGGTCTGAACCTCGGTCCGTCCAGAGACTGGCAGGGACCCTGTCGGATTTCAGGCAGGAGTTTTTCCCAGCCCTCCCCGAAGAACCTGGGCCCCATCCCCATAAAAAGAGAGGCAGCTGCTTCCTACTGAGTCAGGCCCTTGGTCCAGCTAGCTCAGGCTTGTCTACAAGGACTGGCAGCGGCTCCTCCGAGGTTCCAGGCAGGAGTCTCCCCCAGGCCTACCTGTGGGTGCTGCTAGGGAGGGAACCTGGGACCTTCTGCATACAAGCACGATGCTTCACCACTGAGACACACTCCTGGTGTGTCTCCCCCCCCCCCCGCCCCCCGGTATTTACATTGGAAGTGCATTTTCTCAAAAAAGGCATTCCCTCTTGTGAGAGACGGGGGGCATCCCTCTAATACCTCAGCCTGCTGCAAAACACATAAACAAACACATTATCGAAAAAGAAAAAAAGCGTGCTTCCCTCCCCGCTATTAGGACACTTTCTATGAACTTCGTATCCCCTTCTAGCTGAGCAAAGAGGCCCCTTTTTAAAGTGCCGGTTCTCTTGTAGGTAGCAGGGGGAGAGCAACTGGCCCTCTCCACCCCCAGCACAGCATCCCTCCAGTGGCTGTTGCTGGTGTCTATCTCAGGTTTCTTTTTTTAGATTGTGAGCTCTTCGGGGACTGGGGGCCATTTTATTTATATCTCTGTAAACCGCTTTGGGAACTTTTGTTGAAAAGCAGTACATAAATATTCGTTGTATATAAACATTCATTGTAAATGTATATGTATATATATGTGTGTGTGTGTACACACACACATAGAGACAAAAAATGGCTAATAATCCTTCGGTGAAGTTTTCTCTGGGTGAGTCTTAATATTTGTACCTTCCCTCAAGAGTTTTTCCACGTGGGATAGACTTAAAAAGTTGAAAAATACTGTACTTACCCTAACAGAAGACCAATATTTAAGGCCTTTTAAAACAGGCTAAATACAAGTTATAACAGCATTTACCCCGCAAGAACAGGACGGAATTTAAGAAGACCCTCTGATATCTAACATCAAAGAACTTGGGGTGGGGACTAGTCTTGGATTCAGGGAAATACGGTAAATCCAGCCCAATTCCTCATGAGTACTAGGAACTTGTTTTGACCTGTGAGAGCTGAAGTGACTCTACTTTGCAGGGCTGTGTGTCTGGGGGAAGGCGAGGGAGAAGGGCAGTGCTCGTGGCAGAACCTGGGATGGATTGAAGAGTGTCTCATCCACATGGCGGGTGGGTGAGTAGGGTCTCACCGTGTAGTTGGGGTTGCCGGGCTGAATGCGCAGTTCGGCCAGGATCCAGATGCCGTTGGTGAGCTTCAGGGACTGGTACAACATGTCCTGGCCTTCCACGTTCCTCTTGGCAATGGTGTAAACGTTGTTGTTCTGGAGTTTGCTGGAGACGGTGTCTTTGGAGAAGGAAGGAAAGAGTATCACGTTACGGAGGCTGAACCCGCCGGACGCTTCCTCCGATCCAGCAGGGATCCGTTCCGGTTAGAAGTGAAACCAGACAAACGCGTGGGGGAGGATGAGCAGAACCTCCACTTTCAGGGGCATGGCGACAGCCTTCTGTTAGCAGTGGCTTCCTGCACGGAGCAGCGGGTCAGACTAGAAGACCTCCCGGGCAGCCTCCAACTCTACCGTTCTGATTCATCTCTCCCCCACCCACCCACCCCCGCCCAAGCAGTTCTTATTAGCCTTCACTGGGTTCAAAATGACAAGAAAGCAGATTTAGGCTCAACATTAGGAGGGATTTCCTGACTTTTAAGAGCTGTTGGCCAGAGGAACAGTCTGCCTCATGATGGTCTGGCCTCTCCTCCAGTGGAGGTTTTTCAAAGACGACAAGCTATCAGGAAAAGTGCCTGCTGTTTTCTGCTGAGATACAGGCTTCGAGGGGCCGGGTCTCTCCGCTTCCATTCGCAGGGACTGTATCGAGCCCCCTCCCCGCCTCGGGTCCCCTCGTGCCAAGGCTGATGCTGGGTTGCTAGGCAACGCCGCACCAGCAGTGCAGGGTGAGCGCACGCGCACACACACACACGGTGGAACGGCTCAGCCCACATGACTCGGTAGGCTTTATAAACAGACGCTCACTCCCAGCTGCAGCCGCAGCGCCGCTCAGAGCAGACGCAGGCCGGGTCAGGAGCCAGAGGGGGCCCCCCTGCTGCTGGCTTGCTGAGGAGCCTCAGACGCTGCCGTGTACTGAGTCAGGCCCTTGGTCCAGCCAGCTCAGGATTGCCAACACTGGCTGGCAGCGGCTCTCCACGGTTTCAGGCTCTCTCCCAGCCCCTACCTGGAGATGCTGCTGCCAGAGACTGAACCTGGGACCTGATGTATGCAAAACAGAGGCTGTGTGGCCCCATCCCCTAGAAAGGTGAACCAAGGATCCTCCGATCCAACTTTGTACCCGAGTTGCTGCTCAGCCTGGCAGCCTCCCACCCTCCGCTCTGCGCCCACAAATCCCTGGGAAGCGACAAAAGTGACGCAGATTTCCTAAAGACCCCCAATTTCAATCCCAAAGGGCACAGATTTCGTTTCTATGGCGCTGGGCTTTTGTTTCTCTCGTTCTCCGTGCCGGCTCCCGCCAGCTGGGCTTTCTGTACCCTTGACGCGGCTTTTACAATGTTCCCCAACGCAACAATTATCACCACGCACCCGGCACCGACGAGAGGCCCTGCCGCTTCGGACGTGGGAGGGTCACACAGTGGCAGCTCCGGGCTTCGGAGCCAGCCAACGCATGCTCCCGTTCCTTGCTTCGCTGCCGCTTTGTTCCGATCCGAACTGTCCTGATGGACTCAGCCGGTCAATCGCAGGTTGACAGGTCTCTCGTTCCTGGGACGTCCCCCCCCCCGCTGCCGCCGCCCCCTCTAGCAAGCGCAAGGCCGCCCTCCACCGACAGCGTGGCACTTGAAACATGCCAGAAAGCTGTGCATGGAACAATTAAGTCAACCACGCCTAGGCAGCGGCCTCTGTGCTTCTTGCAGCGGGAATGCCTTCTGTGAGATGTCAGAAGAGCTTCACCGAGAAGGGATCCGGGCGGGGACGGATGCTATTTAAAGCCCTGGGGCGGTGAGAGTGGAAAACAGGTGCAGGGAAAGAGTCTTCATCGTGATTCCTCGGGGGGGGGGGGCTGGGAAAGCCCCCTGGGGGTAGATGTGGTTGTTCTCTACCGCCTTGCGATTGTTTTTCATGGAAAGGAGGTACATACATTTAACAATAAATAAATAAATAAATAAAATGCCGGGAGCGGAATTCGGGACCTTCTGCTCAGAAAAATTCTGGCCTGAGTCCTGAGAAGCCGCTGCCAGTCAGGGTAGACAACACTGAGCTTGTTGGCTCAACAACCGGACTCAGCAGACAGCAGATTTCCATATCCGAACATAATCTCGTTTGGGGGGGGGACGGGGCCGTCGCTCAGTGGAAGAGGCTCTGCTTTGCATGCAGAAGGTCCCCGGCTCAATCCCTGACAGCATCTCCGCGTCGGGCTGGGAGAGACCTCTTCCTGAAACCTAGGAGAGCTGCTGCCAGTCAGTGCAGACAATCATGAGCGCAAAGGACTAATGGTCGGACTGGGTAGGCAGCAGCTTCTCATGACCTGAGGAAGGCACCTCTCCAAACTCCCGCGTCCCCATCAGCTCACTTATCTGTGTCTCCCAGTTTCAGAATGAGAGTTCTGGAACTTATCTATCTAGATCGCAAACTTATGTCCACATACACACACCCCCAATACAATTCTGGTCGTCTTCAACGCTGCTTAGGAATAATATATCTTTTCCATAATTCAGACCAACAAATGGCAGACCCTCCAAGCCAGGCGGCATCCAACCGGGGGTCCCTAGACGATGCTTGATTTAATTTTTAAATAACGGAATGCTGCTTGAGTGCGGGGACAGGTCATCTGCCCCCCCCCCCCGCCCTGGGCAACTTCTTTTGGCACCCACCCGAAACTTCCAGGCTGGCGGGAGCAGCGTTTCGGCTCAGCCCTGACTGAAATGCCGGCTCCTCCAAAAGGGCAGGGCTCCGAAAAGGCATGGGGGGTGGGGTTCCCAGAGACCGCCCCGGGCTCTCGACTCACCGGCATTCAGGTGACATTCTTTTATTTGGAACTGGAGCTCGTTCTCGTTCGGGATGTCCTTCCACGTCGCGAGGAAGACCTGGCGCTCTGCCGGGGGCCGGAGAAGAGAAACACACGGGGTGAGCTTTCTGTCCTCTGTGACGCTCTTCAGACCTGCCTTTCCCCCCCCTCAAGGCATGGGAGGTCCCTGGTGAGGGGGCTGGCTGCTTCCCAAGGTCTCCACCCAGACCAGGAGGTGGTCTTGGGCCTCAGATCCCAGCCATTCTGCAGACCTTGGACTACAACTCCCATCCTCCCTGGCCGCTGCGGCTGATGGGAGTTGTAGTCCACCGTGGGCAGCCCTGGCTTAAGAGATCTTGGGTGCACACGGAGGGAGGCGTAATTTGTGAAGTGGACGCTGAAGCCGTTCACCCGGCAGGGAGTTTGGCCCTGGAGGGATGGAGGTTACAAAAACAGAAGGGTCTCCTCCATCGTTTGGTGGCTTCCTCTTGCCTCCCTCTCTCTCACCTAGCCCTCGGGGCCCTTTCTGTGCCAGACGTTTGTGGATCTTCCAGCATCAGCACAAGTGGTGTCCCCGCTGGGACGCACCAATCTCCCAGGGTCAAAAGACGAACCGAGGCACGACTCACCCATTTTGCCGTCCTCAACGAAGAGGACGTTGAGGGGGATGAGGCAGCTGTAGTAGAAGACATCAATGTTGTTCTTCACCGCTACCTGTCCGGGGGCCCCCGAAATATATATATGTTATTTCTCAGCGTTTTATCCTGCTTTCCAACCAAGCTTAGATCCAGGGGCGATCCGGGAAATTACAGGCCGGTTAGCCTAACGTCCGTTCCAGGCAAATTGATGGAAAGCATCCTCAAGGATAAAATTGTAAAGCACCCAGAAGAACAGGCCCTGCTGGGAGTGAGCCAGCATGGCTTCAGCAAAGGTAAATCTTGCCTCACCAACCTTTTGGACTTTTTGGAGTGTGTGGATCAAGGTGATCCAGTTGACAGAGGATACCTGAACTTCCAAAAAGCTTTTGACAAAGTTCCTCATCAAAGACTCCTGAGGAAACTTAGCTGTCATGGGATAAAGGGACAAGTACATGTGTGGATTGCTAACTGGTTGAAAGACAGAAAACAGAGGGTAGGGATAAATGGAGAGTCTTCACAATGGAGGGAAGCAAGAAGTGGGGTCTCCCAGGGATCTGTACTGGGACCAGTGGTTTTTAATTTATTCATAAATGATCTAGAAGCAGGGGTAAGCAATGAGGTGGCCAAATTTGCAGATGATACCAAACTCTTCCGGGTAGTGAAATCCAAAATGGATTGTGAGGAGCTCCAGAAGGATCTCTCCAAACTGGGGGAGTGGGCGACAAAATGGCAAATGCGGTTCAGTGTTGGCAAGTGTAAAGTGATGCACATTGGGACGAAAAACCCCAACTTCAAGTATATGCTGATGGGATCTGAGCTGTCGGGGACTGACCAGGAAAGGGATCTTGGGGTCATGGTGGACAGCTCGTTGAAAGTGTCGACACAATGTGAAAAAGGCCAATTCCATGCTCGGGAGATCATTAGGAAAGGGACTGAAAATAAAACGGCCAATATTCTAATGCCCTTGTACAAAACTATGGTGCGGCCACACTTGGAGTACTGCGTACAATTCTGGGCACATCATCTAAAAAAGGACATGGTAGAACTGGAAAAGGTGCAGAAGAGGGTAACCAAGATGATCAGGGGCCTAGCGCACCTTTCTTATGAGGCAAGGCTGCAACACCTGGGGCTTTTTAGTTTAGAAAAAAGACGACTGTGGGGAGACATGATAGAGGTCTATAAAATCATGCATGGCGTGGAGAAAGTGGGGAGAGAGAGATTCTTCTCCCTCTCACAATCCGCTCCTGAGAGGGATAACCCAATGAGCTGCCCCTGGCTTCCAGCAACCGAGAATGGAGGTACTTTTTCACACAACGCATCATCCACTTGTGGAACTCTCTACCACAGGATGTGGTGACAGCCAACAACCTGGATGGCTTGAAGAGGGGTGTGGAGAACTTCATGGAGGAGAGGTCTATCAACGGCTACTAGCTGGAGGGCTATAGGCCACCTCCTCCAGCCTCAAAGGCAGGATGCCTCTGGATACCAGTTGCAGAGAAGGCCTGGCACAGACCTCTTGCCTGTGGGCTTCCCGGAGGCATCTGGTGGGCCACTGTGGGAAACAGGATGCTGGACTAGATGGGCTTCCTTGGGCCCGATCCAGCAGGGCTGTTCTTCCATCCGCCAATCACGGGGCTCATACCTGGAGGTTGTTGAGGGGCTCCATCTTCATGACCGGTCCCAGAGTGTTGAGGGGAAGGGAGACGTCAATGCTCTGGTTGGGCATCAGCGGAGTGTGGATCGCCAGCGGAGTGCTAGGAATGACCCCAAAGCTGGGGGGCAGAGGAGAGAGGCAATTAAAAGCCCAGCCAAAGTATTCTGAGACTGACCAGGTCGAAAAATCCACATGCCATGCTCGGCTCTGAGACAGGGAAGGCAGTCAAGTCCAATTACATACATTTAGGTGATCAAATAGACAAGCTTCCCCAAGAGGTCACGATTTCGGCCCTCCTGCAGATAGGAGACTACAACTCCCATCCTCACTGACTACTGGCTGCTGTGGCTGGGGATGATGGGAGTTGTAGTCCAAAAACATTGTGCTGTCCTTCTCTAGAATTATCTCAGTTGTTTGGGAAGAGTTGGGTCACCGAGGTAATGTGTATTTAGAATCACGGAAGAATAGAGTTGGGAGGAACCCCAGAGGGAGTCCAACCCAAATTCTGCAGAAGGAAGAGTATCGGGGAAAGGGCCTCAGCTCAGTGGCAGAGCATCTGCCGGGCCTGCAGGTGGCCCCAGGTTCAATCCCTGGCAGCATCTCCAAGTAGGGCTGGGAAAGTCTCCTGCCTGGAATCTTGGAGAACTGCTGCCAGTCAGTGCAGACAATCCTGAGATGGAAGGGCCAAGGGGTGTGACTCAGGAGGCAGCAGCCTTCTATTATGAGAGGGCGCAGCAGGAATGCATCTGGCTGACCTGTTCTTGTTGAACTGGATGGCGAAGTCCGTCATGTGCTGCAAGGCCTTGTTGGTGAAGGTCATGTCCATGTAGATGTGCCCCAGCTTGTGGCCGAAGGTTCCGGAGATCTCCAGGCCTTTGGCTTTCACTGCCGGCAGCCAGACCTGCAAGGCAGAGGGGAATAGCGGTCAGCATCTGGCACAACCTGGCTCTGCGGAGGCCGGAGCAGCCCTGAAAAGATCTGGTTTCATGGGACAAAATTCTAGTCTAATGAGAAAGCTAAGAGCAGCTCTTTCCCTGGCAAGTTAACACCGGACCTTAAAGTGCTTATAGCGGGGAGGGGGCCTCAAACTTGGGCAGTGGATGATGGGAGTTGTAGTCCAACAACTCTAGGGACTCCAGGTTCAGAACACCTTGGCTAAGAGAGTCCACCGTGTGTCAATTATGTAATCGCCTCATATTATTTATATATACACATATACATACACATAAACACGCTTCTAATGTCTAATTTAGATTTTAGGAACTTGTCAGGAAATTCCTCCCATTCCACTATTTTTCTAACGGTTATTTAATATTTGGGTAATATTTGGCCCAGGTATGTGTCCTTAAAACCATCACATATGATTCCCTAGTTTAGCCTTCGCTCCACCTCCCTTCTGCTGTCATTTCCCTTACGGCAATGTTGGGTTTGTAAGCCCTTTGGGGCAGGGACCGAATTCTCTGCAAGACACTGTGCACGCAAATGGCACGGCCAAAAGCAAACCAAATAATATTCCCTTCCAGAGACGTGGTTTGTAGAATCTATTGTGAATAACGACAAACCTTTTTTTAAAAAAAAATACGAAAGGGAAGCGAGTAGAGAATAAAAGTATCGTAATAAACCCGTATTGTAGTGCATAGAAGAGTATCGTAATCTGGAACGAGCCCGCTGGAAGGAGGGAGACGAGAGCGCGGCCACGCTGCCCTGGCTTACCACTTTGGGCGCCAGGTATCCGCCAGGGGCCATGCCGATGCTGGAGGAGAGTTCGAAAAGGTCGTTGAGTCCGCTGCTGACCACGGCCGGGGTTGGCGAAGGGGCGAAAGTGGCCGGCACCGAGGAGGGGATGAAGGTCTGTCCCACCTGCAAGGGGATTCGGAAGAAGGGAAGGCATTCAGATACATTTCAGAGGCCCATCAGATGCTGCCTTAAAATAGCCGGGATATTTCAAAGCACTCTCAGCGGGCTGGGGAGTGCCTGAGGACACCTTGGTGGGGCGATGCTACCCAACGCGGCTTCATCCCCGCTACTGGCCCCCATTGCCGTGTGACCGGTCTTGAGGCGGCCCCCCCAAAGCGCTTCCGTCACCTGGGGCTCAAAAGGCCTCTAGAGGAGGCAGACGGGCAGAGGGAGGGAGCCGGTCTGCAGGAGATGAGCTCATCCGCTTCGCCTCCATTCAAAATACACGCAGACCTCGAAAACAGTCTGGACGGACCCAGGACAGTGGAGGGACACACAACCCAGGGTTCCCTCATGCGGGGCCTCGATCTTGTGGGACTACACCCCCCATCACACACACCCCCGAGACTGTGGCAGGGGGTGATGGGGGTTGTAGCCCAGCAATGTCCCATTTGCGGACCCCTGGCTTAAGATATAAGCGGAGCCGTGCTGGATTAAGTCAAGCGTCCATGCACGTGGCAACAGCCTTCTCCTATTTTCTCTCCCACCCACCCCTCCCCGCATGACTGGTTTTCAGTGGTAGACTGTCCCTGAACAGGGAGGCTTGATTAAGGGTTAGGGTTAGGCCACTGCTACTGGCCATTGATGAAGGGAGGGCACTTACTGCTGGACTGCCTCCAATTCCCCCGCCAAGGTCGCTGCCAAGCTGCAAGAGAGGAAGGGCGGAGAGAGAGAAAGAGAGAAGGCAAGGATTCATTTCAGCGAGATTACCAGGGGTCAGAAAATTAAGAGCACACGCGGCTCGTGAGAAATGCTACACCACCAGCAGCCCCCCGCCAACCCACTTTGTTCGTCGTGAGCAAGGCGGACGCCCGGAAGGAGCGTAAATGAAGCGAGGACAGAGACAGCCACAAGTCTGAACCCCAAACAGTCCCCAGGAAGAAAAGCTAAATTTGGCCCCAAAGGAGAATCAGGCACTCTGCGTCTGCAAGTCAACCAGCAGGATCCTCCCGCAATAACGATCCAAGCAGGAAGCAAGGGCAACTTAATGGGCCAATCTATACAGTCTGTGTACAGCGGTCACTTCAAAAGCAAACAAACAAGTTGCTAGTCCTCATGAATGGCGGAATCTCCAAACCTAGCTGAGCGGGATTTCCAGTGAGGGAATGAACCCTTGAGCACTCTGTGGGGCTAACGGTTACTCCCCTGACCGTTCTATTTCCGCCCTGCCCACCCCAGATAGGGTCTGAAACCCGCACAACACATCAGCAATGGAATGAGCAACGATGTCCAAAAATTCTGATTCCGTTACTGTTGTATTTTACATTCCCCCAGACACTGTCTATAACATTTCAGGGTTTTGTAAAAATGTGGCCCTACAGTAGATGTTCTCTTGCCAGCTGTATAGTATCAGCTCGCAAATCTGCTAATGGCCACTGAAAAAGTGGCAATGTGCCTGATTCTGTTACCCTTGGAATTGGTCTGAAACCACAGACAGTCCCAGACACTATAATTTTAGGGTTGGTGGGTGGGGGGAATGTTGCCTAATAGGCAGAGACGTTCTCTCGCCAGTGGGGATCTATAATGCCAACTTGAAAATTGGCCAGTCATCCGAAAAGTGGGAACGGGGCCTGATTCTGTTACCCTCGGAGTTGCCCACAAGAGGCAGAGATGCTCGGGGGCTTTGAGGGACATTCTCCAGTGAAATCGGGAGGGACATCGGAGCAGGGAGCCATTCCCGTCAAGTGGCAAGCCAGCCCGCGGCTTACAGAAAGCACCCCCCCCAAGAAACCAGCTTGTGAATAATTCTACATAATGGGGCCAGATGTTTTTATCTGCTTCCATCGGGTTGCGTCACCGAGCCGATCGCGAAAAGAGCCGCGGGCTGAGAAGCGGAGCTTGAAAGACACAATTGAGTTGGGCGTCTTCTCGCTCTCGCATGCATACACCCTTCCCTGTGCTGGGCTCAGCAGATCCCAGAGAAACGGGAAGAGCTTTGAGGCAACCCAGTTCTCCACAGAGCAGGATGCCAGGACGGGGGCCCAGAGCGATGCCTATCCAGGACTACCCAGGATTGTGGGGTGTCCATGCCACAGAATCCTTCCTCCCTAGGCATGGAAGAAAACAGGGTATACAAGACCGGCAGGTGGTATCCAGTTCCTGGGTTCAAATACAACAAATGTGAACGGCAGAGCAACACCTGCCGCTGCCGTCTGCCGAGTCAGACCCTTGGTTCCCTCCAGCTCAGGACTGTCTGCTCGGGCGGGCAGCATTTCAGGCCGGAGTCTTTCCCAGCCCTACCCGGAGATGCTGCTTCGGACTGAACTGGGGGACTTCTGCATGCAAAACTCCCACTGAGCTCTCTGACCGCATCTCCGAAGGAGCATGTGGCATCATTTCTGAAACATCTTAGGAACACAGAAAGCTGCCTTATCCCGAGTCAAGCTCACTGACTGTCTTATATCTAGCCAGGGAAGAGTAATTGTCCCTTTTCAGCCCAGCATCACCCCCCTCCCCTGTCATGACTGTGGCTAGAGTCATCCTTGTGTTTCTCAGGAACACAGGAAGCTGCTGCCTACTGAGTCAGACCCTTGGTCCACCTAGCTCAGGATTGCCAACTCTGACTGGCAGCAGAGCTACAGCCTCGCTGAAACGGAAGGAAGTCTGTCCCCAGACGAGCTGGTGGCAACTGCAGGCAGACCTCTTGATAAAGATCAATATGACGAATATTGATATCCCATTTTCAACAAAAGTTCCCAAAGCAGTTTAGATGGATATGAGTGAATAAATAAGATGGCTCCCTGTCCCCAAAGGGCTCGCAATCTAAAAAAGAACCAGCAACTGCCACTGGAAGAATGTTTTGTTGGGGACGGATAGGGCCAGTTGCTCTCCCTCTGGCTCAAGAAAGAGTTGCGCCACTTTTAAAAGGGGCCTCTCTGCTCAGTTAGCAGAGATCTCCGACAGTGGGGCTCATGGCGAAGAAGACGTGCTCTTAAACACCCAGGCACCTGACTGAATGTCCTTCACAATGATCAGCCACATTTAAAAATTCTCGCCCCCACCCCCCGGCAAAAGCGGAATTCCACAACCCCTTCCAAGATGATTCCAACAGAACCAATCTGCATCCACTCTTTATTCTGTACTCGTTTCTTCTTGCTTGAGGTCGGCGGGATCGAGTCAATTCCTGCTCATTGCAGAGAACTCTCCAGGGTGCTGAACCCAAGCTCAGATGGCCTCTGGGCGTTAAAGGCGGGGAGAGAAATCTATTCTCCGCACCAGAGATTTTTTTTAATTTTGGGGCGCTAGGAGCCATCTAAAGGTCAATAAATAAAAATGCAATCTTCAGCAAAATGCCTCTGGGGAGAAGTGGGGTTCACGGGATCCAGGGCAACCACCCCATGGATAAAGAAAGGCATGCCACCAGAAAGCGAGAGTATCAAGGAAGTGGGTCCTACCCGAGAGTTCTCCCTGAAAAGCTAGCTTTCTACACGCAGGGGTGGTGTGGTGTTGGCGGTCACATGGGCTACCGTATTTACCCCAAAGCAAGGCAACTCCAAATTTAAGACAAGCCCCTTGAAAAACAGGGGTTAAATAGATCTATCTATCTATCTATATCTCCTTACCCCAAAGGAAGAGTCGGATTCAGGTAAAGACAGTATTCCATCAGCTCAGCACTCCCTGCTCAGATACCTGCCTGATCATGAAGCAGGGTGTGTGTGCGCGCACACACAGAGTTGCCTGGAACAGGGGTTTCCAAATACTGCTGACTACAACTCCCATCATCCCCAGTCAAGGGCCCCTGAAGCTGGGGATGATGGGAGTTGTCATTAACATCTGGGAATCCCAGTTATAGGGAACGCTGCCCACCCCGCCAGCCCTTGAAACCAGCCCGTGCCCCTTCTGAGCGGCATTTCTGGACTCCGTTCCCACGGCAGAGAACTGCAACTCCTACACACATTTCCACGCTGCTCTTCAACCCAGGTCCTCAAAGCGGTTTATTGAGGGAAACGATCAGTCAAGGAGAGGGCTGCCCATCCCCAAAGGGCCCGCAATCCGAAAAATGGCAACACAAGAGAAACACCAGCAAACCACCCCAGGACGGATGCCGTGCTGGGGGAGAACGGGGCCAGTTGCTCCCCCTCTGCTAAACAGAGAAGATAACTGGGCTGGTGGGGGAGCAGGTGTGCATCGCCCCCTTGCTAAACAGGGTCCTCCCCGGCTTGCATTTGGATGGGAGACGCCCTGTGTGTGCTAGAAGAGATTCCTCTTCAGGGATGGGGCCAGAGCTCAGCAGAAGAGCGTCTGCATCTTTGCACGCAGAAGGTCCCAAGTTCCCTCCCTGGCAGCATCTCCAAGACAGGGCTGGGAGAGAGACTCCTGCCTGGAACCCACCTCTTCACCCAAGCTTTTTCTGTTCTTTAAAATTTTTAAGGTTTTAGTTCGTGGCTGATTTTTAAATCGTTAAATTGTTTTAAGTTTTTGTAATCTATATTTTAACTTGTCTTATACTGCTGCAAACCGCCCAGAGACGAAAGTTTGGGCGGTGTACACATGTAATAAACAAATAAACCCGCTGCCAGTCAGCGTAGACAACACTGCGCTCGGTGGACTCGGCATACAGCAGCTTCCTAGGGGACGAGGCTGCCGCTCAGGGGCAGCTCTAGTGCCTGTGACCTTGGAAGAGCCGCTGCCAGTCGTGAATGCTGAGCTCGGCGGACCAAGGGCCTGACTCCGCAGCCAGCAGCTTCCTAGGGGACGGGGCCACCGCTCAGTTGAGTTTGGAAATGCACGTCGGTTGGAGCTCGGCCCCGGGCAGGATGCGGCCCTGCGGGCAGGCTGCCGCCTCCTGCACAACTCCAGGGTCTTCTTTTTTTTTAAAGTTTCTAGCCCTCGTTAGAACTGCTAAGCCAGGCACGAAGACACACAGGCGGCACCGACGCCCGAGAGGCGGCCGGGGGAAGGTTTCCCACGGATAATGGCAGCACTTCACAACTTGGGCCTGCCAGCTGCCGGGGGACGACAATTCTCACTGCCCCCTAAAGGAAGCCCGAGAACGCCTTGCCCCCCTTTGGCGGGGCAATTACCCCAGGCCCCACACAAGACATCATCCCAAAGTATGGCTCAGGAGTCAAAATTGTCAGATCAGCCCTCTTCATTCAAGGCAGTAACACTAATCAGTTACAGTCTTCGTTCCAATTGAAACCAAGGATTAAGAATTACACAGGGACACAGGAAGCTGCCATATACGGAGTCAGGTCCTTAATCCACCCAGCTGCGGATTGTCAACACTGGCTGGCAGCAGCTCTCCACCATTTCAGACGGGGGGCTTCCCCAGCCCAACCTGGAGACCACGGTTCCCTCTAAGGGGCGCGCCCTCTCTTGGAGATGATGCCAGGGAGCGAAAGAAGGATCCTAGATGCTCTTCCCAGAGCGGCTCCATCCCCTACTAAGGGAAATATTTTACAGTGCTCACTCATGTGGTCTCCCATTCAAATGCAACCAGGGTAGACCTGCTTAGCTAAGGGGACCAGTCATGCTTGCTACCACCAGACCAGTTCTCTCTCTCTTGCCATCAGGATCAGGTTGCAGGCAGGAATCTCTCTCAGCCCTCTCTTGGAGATGCTGCCAGGCAGGGTACTTAGAACCTTCTGTTCTTCCCAGAGTGGCCTCATTATCCCCTAAGGGGAAGATCTTCCAGTGCTCACACGTCTAGTCTCCCAAGGAGGAAACAGGGCAATTTGTGAGATTGGGACTCTGTTATTTTTTTCCTTTAAAGAACGTTCTTGGTCTGCTCTGGAATTTTTTTGCAAGTGGGCCGTTATTATAGTTACAACATGGTAAAAAGAAGAGTCCTGCCCTCCTAAAATGAGGGTCTCTCGGGGGGAGTGTCGCAGGGCTCATTGGGAGGGTACACAGAACAACCTACTCCTAAATGAGATGGTTGGGTGAGTGGATCTCTCTGCTCCCTATGAGGGTGCTTCTACCGTGGTCTAGCAGCAACGAGAGGGCCAAGGCTTGCTCCACAGATTGGCTCCACGAACCCCATTTGAGAGGAGAGCTGGTCTGGTGGCAGCAAGCAGGACTGGTCCCCTGAACAACAACAACAGCAAATATTTATATACTGCTTTTCAACAAAAGTTTCCAAAGTTGCACATGAATGGGAGACTAGAAGCGTGAGCACTGGAAGAGATTTCCCTCCTTAGGGGATAATGGAGCTGCTCTGGGAAGAGCAGAAGGTTCCAAGTTCCCTGCCTGGCAGCATCTCCAAGAGAGATACCTGCCTGCAACTTTGGAGAAGCCGCTGCTGCCAGTCTGGGTTGACAATACTGAGCTAGATGGACCAAGGGCCTGACTCAGTATATGGCCGCTGCCTATGTTCCTCTGCGACCCGAGTAGCTCATCTTTTTATTCTGCAAAACATAAAAACAGCTCCTACACAATCCACTTAAAGTTTGAGTCTGAAAATTATTTACAATCTCTTTCATCCTAGGGTATTTTGACAATGTTTTCCTTACTTTAACTAAAGTGGGGGAGGTAGTTGTTGTATCAATAAGTAGATTATGGTAATGCAGCATAAATCTTACCGGGAGAGGAGTCAAGAGATCTGCACATTATTACTCAGGAGTTCTTAACAAATTGATTAGTGCTTTATTTATTTATTTATTTAGATCTTCCAACAAAAGAAAATCTCCTTTATATTTGAGATTTGCTTTTTTAAAATTTGACTCATTTGCTGTTTGAAATGTGGCTATGGTGTTAAGACACTTCAGAAGGTAGTTCAAAGTAGGCAGCTCTGTCAATGTCAGCCTCACTTTGGAATTAAATTACTCTAAATTGGTAAAAAGCATGGACATGACTGCCATTTAGTTTGCTAGGTTCTTTCAGCTTCCCTGCTTCTGTTTGTCTTTTTAGGGTTGTTGTGTGTTTTTTTGGTCTTCATGGTTTTCACCCATTAACTGATTTTAAAGCTTTAAATGTGATTTTTTAAAATGGAGCTTTATTGTATTTTAACTTTTGCAAACCACCTTGGGATGATTTATGGAAGGCGGTATTAAAAAAGAAGAAGAAGAAATAATTAAATGCGCAGCGCATTAATCCCTAGTGGCAAATACAGTTGCTTGTAGAACAGAAGACAGATCAATAAAATTTTAAAGTACACTTCTTTCCTTTCACAGTTTGGGTGTGTGTGTGTGTTGTATATATAGTGGAACATAATAATGCACATGTGCAGAAATTAGAGAGACCACTGTTGGAGATGCTGCCAGGGACTGAACCCGAGAGCTTCTGCATGCAAAGCAGAGGCTGCTGTCTACTGAGTCAGACCATTTGTCCGTCTAGTTCAGAATTGCCTGCACTGACTGGCAGCAGCTCTCCAAGGTTTCAGAGATGGGTCTTTCCCAGGCCTGCCTGGAGATGCTACCAAGGACTGATAGCAAAGCAGATGCTCCACCAGTGAGTTACAGGCCCATCTCAAAATGCCATCCAATACTACAGCCCTATCTCTGTTCCACAGCAACTGCCTGGACTCCCCTCCTTGACTGCTCCTCAGTGCAGCAGAAATCAAGTCAGCCAGAGATCTGGATTGCTTCCAATTAATTTGCAGCAAGGTGACGATCTGAAGTTGGCACTTCAGGGTCACCGAAATCCACCTCGATGGTGCCGAGATGGCTCTCCTCACCAGTAAAAGGGAACATTTGCTCACCAGGCTATCCAGCCCTCCTCCGAGAAGGTCCACAGCACCCATCTGCATAGAAGACACTTGTGGCACGTTCACCGGTGGGCCGAGGTCAAGGTTCAAGAGGTCGCCCAGGAGGTCGCCCTGGGATGGGATCACCTGTGGCTGCTCCACGTTCGTGGCGGCTGTCGTTCCCACTGGGCTGTCGCCTGCGTCGATGCTGCAGCGAAGGAGGAAGGAAAGGGTTAGTGGGAAGTGTCCCCGGAAGAGAAAAGGCGATGTGGGAGAAGAGACCATGTAGCAGAGGGTCTCAGCCCGTAAAAAGTCCAAAAGGACAGTGCGGGAGGACAGTCAAAAAGACAACTGCGAGCGAAGGTCAAATAGACAACTGCGAGAGAAGGTCAAATAGACAACTGCGAAAGAAGGTCAAATAGACAACTGCGAGAGAAGGTCAAATAGACAACTGCGAGAGAAGGTCAAATAGACAACTGCGAGAGAAGGTCAAAAAGACAACTGCGAAAGAAGGTCAAATAGACAACTGCGAGAGAAGGTCAAATAGACAACTGCGAGAGAAGGTCAAATAGACAACTGCGAGAGAAGGTCAAATAGACAACTGCGAGAGAAGGTCAAATAGACAACTGCGAGAGAAGGTCAAATAGACAACTGCGAGAGAAGGTCAAATAGACAACTGCGAGAGAAGGTCAAATAGACAACTGCGAGAGGTCTAAGCCCATAAAGAGTCCGAAAAGATGATGCAGGAGGAAGGTCAAAAAGATGACAAGACAATTACCTTCCATGGTGGATGGGCAGGTGCTTGCGGTGGATGCCGTGGCTGCCCTCCACGAAGGCGTTGGGCGGCTTGTGGTAGACGGAGGCCAGTGAGCCAATGTGGCAGATGAGCTCATCCAGCAGGGTGGGCTCGATCAAGTCAGTCTCCTCGGAGATCAGGGGCTTCTCTGACAGGACCACCTCCTTGGCGGTCACGGGGTCCGTGGAGAGGAGGCGCCAGTAGATGTAGCCACGATCCCGCAGGTCCGGGTTGTCGGAATCCTAAGAGGGGACAACACAGAATGCCTGGTGATTCAGTCGGAGCACCCTACCAGAGTTTGTTTACACAAGCATTAACTAGGTCTCTGCCTCATGCAGCTGCAATCTAGACCAGGCAACGGGGAGCAAGAAGAGCACAGAGGCATGCTGCTATGAGCAGGGACTTGCTCCTACCTTCTCTGCCAAAACAAATTCGGAGACTGAATAGTTTGTGTGCCGGTTGTGGTTTCCTGGCTGCATATTGTCGCACAGTGGATTTTTGTTTCTGGGCAACGTGGTGTTTTTTCCCCTAACAACAGAAGAGCTCTGCCAGATCAGGCCGAAGGCCTATCCAAGCCAGCACCCTGTATCCCACAATGGCCCACAGGCAAGAGGTGAAAGCATGCCCTCTCTGCTGCCACTGCTCCCCTGCAACTGTGATCCAGAGGCAGTTTGGAGGTTCCTCAGAGTCATTCGAAGTAATAGCCAACAAGAGATTTGTCCTCCACAGTTTCAAATTTGGGATCTCCCCACCACACACCGGTAAGAAAGACCGTGACACACAAGAATGGAGGGCTTATACTGAAGAAGGGACATCTACATAAATAAGAAGCATATCCCACCATTCCTTCAAGGTGTTCAGGATGGCAAGCAGGATTCTCCCCCTACTTTCACCCACACAACAATCTTCAGAGGTAGCCTTGGCTGAGGAGAAGCAACTTCTCGGTTAGCAGAAGTCCCTTGCTAACTGAGCAAAGAACCCCCTTTTACACTCTTGTATTTAGCACAGGGAGAGCAGCTGGCCCTATCCATCCCCAGCCCATCATCCCTCCAGTGTTTACTTTGTGTCCCTTTTTAGATTGTGAGCCCTTTGGGTATAGGGAGCCATTTCTGTTTATTTGTTTTCTACGTAAACCACTAAACTCTGGCTAAAAAGCAATACAGGAGTAGTCGTCAGACAGACAGAAAAAGGAAGCTAGAAAGAAAGGAGGAAACAAAGATGGAAAGAAAGAAAGAAAAAGAAAAAAGAAAAGAAAGATGGAAGGAAAGAAAGAAGGGGGAAGAAAAAAAGATGGAAAGAAATAAAAAGAAGAAGGGAGAGAAAAAGGAAAGAAAGAAGGAAATAAAATGAATTAATATGGAAGGAAACAAAGATGGAAAGAAAAAGCAAAGAAAGATGGAAGGAAAGAAATAAGGAAAGAAAAAGAAAAAGAAAGGAAAGAAACAGAAGGAAAGAAAGAAGGGGGGAAAGAAAGGAAGATGGAAAGAAATGAAAAGAAGTAGAAAAAGGGAAAGGAAATAAAAAGAAAGATGGAAGGAAAGAAAAAGAAGGAAGGAAAGAGGGAAAGACAGGATTGGCCCATGTCAGCCAGTGAGATTCATGGCTCAGTGCACACTGGAACCCAGGTCTCCCTCCATCCCTAGTCTGATGCTCTAACCACCACACAGTCCATCCATCATAACCCCGCAGAGGCCTGAGGCTTCCTGCATCTAGCACAGTCAGCACACCTAAGGCACTGCGGCCGAGGCTCTGTGACCGCGAGGGAACCTATAAGCTCCGTTGCTCTCACTTGGGAATCAAAGAATAAAAGGAGAGACACCCCTCGCCCCTAGGCACGGGAGGTTTTGAAATCACAGAGCACACCCTAGCCAGCCATGTTTTGATCCGGCCTTGTTTCTCCACAGAAAGCTCAAGAACAAATGGAGGGTGTCCTCCAACAGAAATAAGCTGATGAGGATCAAGGAAATGATTCAGACATTTTGTGACTCAGCTGCGAGTGGGCTTAACACCGGCTACTTCGCCCAAAGCTCAGCAGCTCCAAACACTGTTCGGGGGGAAAATGTTTGGAGTCCACAAGGAGGAGGAGGAGGAGGAGAGAGGAAGGACGGACGACCAGATCAAATGCGTTGCAAGGCTCATAAGGGGATGGCTTGAGGAGGAGAGCTGGTCTTGGGGCAGCGAGCAGGAGTTGTCTCCTTTGCTAAGCAGGGCATGCCCTGGTTTGCATTTGGGTGGGAGACTCCATGTGTGATCATTGTAAGCTACTCCCCTTAGGATATGGGGCCACTCCAGGAAAAGCTCCTGCCTGCTGGTGTGCAGAAGGTTCCCAGTTCCCTTCTTTGGCAGCATCTCCAGGTAGGGCTGGGAGAGATTCCCACCTGCAACCCCGCAGAGCTCTCATTCAAAGAGGGGGTTGGACTAGATGACCTCCGAGGTACCTCCCAAGTCTAACATTCGGTGATGCTATGAAACATGACTGGCTACGGAACGGAGGAAGCCATGTCTCAGCAGCACCTATATCACCGGCAGGACTGGGCCTCTCATCAGGCCACATGGTCCCTTTTGTGGGGAGTTATTTGCTCCTGCCACTTCTCTTTTCGACTTGGGGGGTGCAGGCCGACCTGGGGGATATGTCCCCTCCCCCCTCCCACTGCAACCGGCTTACCTGAGTGGCCAGGCTCAAGACCTGCTGGACCAGCTCCTGCGTTTCGGAGGGCTTCTTCAGGAACAGCTTCACGATGGCTGTCAGGAGGGTGAGCTGCACCTGAAGGGAAGCGGGAAACAAGAGCGGTCAACGGGAGCCCTTTGCCCCAGCACAAGAGTGTTCGCAGGACTGCCCTGCTCCCCTTGGGCCTGCTAATTATTTAATAGTAATCAAAAGGTATGTTTCTAATCATTACAGGGATTCTTAATCTTGAGTGGTTTGGACTACAGCACCCATCATCCCCTGCCCCAATGGTAGGGGGTGATGGGTGCACAAATGGCATGCACGAAGAAAAAGAAATACAGCCCTTCTCGTGCCAACTCCATGATCCACCAGGACGAAAAAGGGGAAAAACCAGCCCTTCTAGTGCCAATTCTATGATCTACCAGGACGAGAAAGGGGCACACATGTCCACAGGTCAGCATAAGGGGCTACACTGCAGTTAGCTACAGAGCAAAGCAATGATCCACAAACAACCCAGAAGCAGTGACGAGTCTCTGAGTAGCACCCAGCAGCTCTGACTCCAGCCTGCTCCTCCAACGTGGGGTACAAAGAGCCCAACAGGGTGGGGGAGAGAGGAACATTACCTGGGTGCTCTCGTCATGGAAGCCCTCCAGGAAGCTCTCCAGGAGCTCATCCGCGTTGTCGATCCTCTCCGCATATTCGCCTACGATCCAGATCATGGCTGCTCGGGCGTCCGGCTCATCCAGGGAGTCCAGGTTTTCGCACAGGGTTGCGATTATGCTCTCGTACCTGAGATGCCACAGCAGAGTTTAAGACAGGGATACGGAGTTTGGAACAGCACTTGGGCCCTCCTTCCGATGGCGGACTACAACTCCCATCATCCCTGACTACTGGCCACTAGGGGTGATGGGAGTGGTAGTCCAAGAGCTGGAGGGCCAGAGTTGGTTTTAGGAGAACATGGGAACTCCTTCCCTCCGATCTCAAGCCTTATTACATCCTGCTACTCGGCTTGGGGACTATCCCCCATTCGGAAAGCAAGATCTTTTTATCGGTTTTCCAGTCATGAACAAGAAGTAGCCAAGTTGACAGTCGTTAGAATACATCCAGCTAACTGTACGATGTTTTACATCTTTTATGAGTGGTGGCAAAGGTAAGTTGAGGAAAAGGAAAGGGGGAAAGAAAATGGGAAAGGAGAATCCATCCCTGTCTTTTTTTTAAAAATGAATTTTGTTGTTGTAAGTTACAGATTGATTCAAACCTTTATAGGGTTTAAAAAAAAAAAGGTACACAAAAGAACCCCCGATAAAAAATCTCAACATCCAAATCTTAAATCGTGAAGCATCTCCTTGACTCAAACTTGCATAATAGATTCTAACCCTCCCTTGATTATAATTTATAATTTATTATGCCAGTTGGATTCAATGAGATACTGAGACTTTTACTGGGGGCTCTTTTGTGCGCCACGTTTTGCTGTAAGCCGCCATGAATTCACTTATGAAGAACAGCGGCATAGAAATATTTCAGATAAATCAGCTTCTGGCTGCTGCCCGTCACGGCAGGCAACGGGGAGCGGGATGAGCCAACGGTCTGACTCAGGATGAGACGGCTAGCTAGGTACCTAATGACCCTTCAAGCGCTTTCTAAATTCCTGCACTCCCCAGCTTTCCTACCCATTCCCCCCACCCCTCGACTCGGGCTTTGGGGCTTACTTGTTGGGGTACTTCCGGAAGATGTCCCGTATGACCACGATGGCTTCCTGGACCACGTAGTTGACCTTGGTCTGGATGAGATCCAGGAGGGTGCTGACGCAGCGTTCAGCGGATTGCTGGGGGGGAGGAGGGGGAGGAGAACCGGTGAGACAGAGGGTAGGCCCAGATCTGGTGCCACAATGTTCCCTGTAATCCCCAGATGATTAAAACGTGAAAGCCGATACAAGCCCGATACAAGCAGAAAGAGCCGGTGACTCGCCTCGACTTTGATGGCGCAGCGCCCGATGGCACGTACAGCTTTGCGGACAAAGTCTACGTCTACCTCCGTGGCATATTCCTTGAGCTCTGCCAGGACCTGTTGGGGAAGCAGAATTTAAGCACCAAGGTTTATTGGGGTCGTGCGCCACATCTCCCGTCACAGGGAGTCCCAGGTGCGGTTGACTACAACTCCTATCATCCCCAGCCAAGGGCCACTGCAGCTGGGGAAGACGGGAGCTGTAGTCAGCATCATCTGGGAATCCCTGTGACCGGGAATAAAGGTCATGGAAACGTTTATAGTTGTACACTCTTCTCCATATTGGCCCACTGGCTTTGATCAAAACATGAATCCAAATAACATCAACTGGATATCAATTTATATTACTTTCAATTTTGGTCGCTGCCTTGAAATCTGTGAGGAAATCAACATTTTAAAAATGTTTAAAACATTTTTAACATGTTCAAAACATTTTTTAAGTTAATAAAGAAATTAAAAGGACATTTGTCTGCTTGCTTTTTAAGGTTCTAGTCCTCAAGACTCTTCTTGTATTCAGCAGAGAAAGAGAGAGAGCCTGTCCCCATCCAATCCCTCCTGTGGTTGTTGCTGGGTCCGACCTTTTAGATTTCGAGCCTCTTGGGAACCCTCTTACTTACTTATTTTTCCAAGTAAACTGTGTCAAGGGCTTTTGTTGAAAAGCAGCATATACACATTCGTAAGAAGAAGAAACCACAGCCACCAGGGCAATTCATTCCCAGCCAGAGACACAAATCCATACCCTGTTTAAAAGGCATCTCTGCAAACTTAGCAGTAATGTGTAATACAGCAATTCTCAAACACGGTCCCCCAGTTGTTGCTGAACTACAACTCCCATCACCCCTTGTCACAGCAGCAGGGGGAGATGGGAGCGGCAGCCCAACCACTCTTGAGGACCCATGTCTGAGAACCCCTGGAATGAGTGCAGATTGTGTCTTTTGGCTTCCCATGCTGGCCGTTACCCGGAAGGCACAGGTGAGGCCTCTGAGCCTCACAGGTGAGGACGGCTGACCTGAGCGATGTTGGCTTGGGATGCCAAGCGGATCATGATGTCCAGCTTCTCCAGCTTGACGTAGATGGGGTCGTTGTATTTCACGAAGAAGACTTTGATCTCCTGCTTGAGGATCTCGGGCCTGGAGGGAGGAACGCACACAGAGCAAGATCAGCCGGACAGCTTTGTCTGGGTTGCGGCTGCATAGCATGGCGTTTTGAAGGAGGAGATGGATCAATCAGAACTGGTTCAGAGGAGGACAAGCTAGAGGTGGCGGGAGGGTCAGCTCTCGAGGAGGCCGAGGCAGACTGCACTTGGAAGGCCTCCAAGAAACACAGGGAGCTGCCATATACTGAGTCAGACCCTGGGTCCATCTAGCTCAGTATTGTCAACCCAGGCTGGCAGGAGTCTCTCTCTCAGCCTTATCTGGGAGATGGAACCTTCTGCATGCAAGCAGGCAGGTGCTCTTCCCAGAGTGGCCCCATCCCCTGAAGGGAACATCTCACAGTGCTCAGGCATGTTGTCTCCCATTCAAATGCAGACCCTGCTTAGCAAAGGGGACAAATCATGCTCGCTGCCACGAGACCAGCTCTCCTCCCTTCCTGCACTCTCACACACAAAATGTCTAGGAACTCTCCGGTTACAAAATGCATGGTTTCCGGAGGGTCTCCAGTATTAATCCAGTCTGATATTGCCCACAACTTCCCCATGCCGCCTATCTGTTTTTATGTCTAGTCTATTTTTATTTATGATCTTGTTGCAGGTGCATCCTTATAGTCACTTGGCCCGAGTAGCAATGTGGTTGGACAGGAGAAATAAAGCAGAAAGCAGGTGGGAAGTATCTGATCTCTACGGAAAGAAAGTGAAAGTGAAAGTGAAAGAAAGAGAAAGAAATGTCTGATTGAGAGAAAGAGAGCGAGCGAGCGGAGTATCTGATCTTGACAGAAATCTCCAGCCAGTCTCCGGAGCAGGGGCCAGCGTCTCCCTCACCTTTTCTGCACAATCAGGTTGATGTTGCGGAGGGCCACGTACTGGACCTCGGGCTCGCCGGACAGGAGGGTGACCAGGGGCGGGGCCAGCTTCTTGAGCAGCATGCTGTAGTAGTCGGCGTCCTTGGGCAGGAGCTCCAGGAACTTCATCAGCACCTTGACAGCCGAGAGCACCACGGCGGAGTTGGCGTGGGAGAGCCGGGGGGTCACGCGCTCACAGATGCTGCCGGGGGAGAGGGAGACCCTGAGCGCTGGGCTGCCGAGGGCGTCGCCAGGCCCGGGACTCCGCCCACCCGCAGACCGACCTACCTCTGGGCCTCGCGGTCGTCCTTGGGGTTGTAGTTGGAGAGGCAGTCCAGGATGAAGATCTGGCCCCACTCCGTGCACTCGTTCAGGGCCGTGAGCAGCTTGTTGATGTTCTGGGGGTTGAGGTCCAGCAGGTTGCTGTTGGGGTGGGACTCGCTGATCTCAGAAAGGGCGGCCACGGCGTTGGCCACCACCTGGTGGTAGGAGAGAGAGGCAGCTCAGTGGCAGCACCTTCCTGTGGCTCAGCCAGGGTGCCCACCTCCAGTGCTGGTGGGATGTGAGCAGCGTTCCTGGGGGGCGTGTGACTACAACTCCCATCATCCCCTGCCGTGGCGGCCTTTGGGGGGTGGGTGGGAGTTGTGGTCAGCAACATCTAGGAGTCCCTGTCCACAGGGGACAGTGGACTTCTTGTCTTCCCTCCAGACACCAGTCTCAGACCTGCTCAGCTCAGGGCTGCCGAATTTGCCCCGCCTTCCCTCCTGCAGCCCCGCCCCCTTCCACAAGACTGGCCACGCCCCTTTCTGGCCGCTCCCATTCACTGGGTTCATGTAGGGCTAGATCACGTACATTGCAACAGCAATCAGGGAGCCATTTTAATTAATGAATGTATTTCATGTATAGCTAAGTAAACTGCTTTGGGGGCTTTCGGCTGAAAAGTGGATTATCAACATCTGTCGTCGTATATGACAGCAATTTGTAATTAATATATTCTTCTTCTTCTATCAGAGATATGATCACCGTGCCCCATTCATGCTAGCCTTGCCCCTAGTCTTGTTTCAGACGCCCCAAAGGGTTGCTTAGGCCTCTGTATTGAGCAGGCACCATTCAAATTAGAGCCACTGATGAGCAGAAAGAGCCAGGAGTAAGCCAGGCCCTCCTGGACGTCATGGCTTCATTTCAAACACCGCTCATGGCTACCGCTCAGATACCTTTTCCTTCTTTCCCCTGACAGGGCTGCAGCACTTTGGCCCTTCAGCCGTCGTGGGCCTACAACCCCTAGAGTCAAGAGTCAGGGATCATGGGCCCACGGCTCACAGCTCTATGCTAGAACAGCAGGTGGAAACTGTGGCCAGGAAAGCCTTTTACTCAGCTCCGTCTGGTGCACCAATTGCAGCCTAACCTCGACCAGCAGGCCCTGGCCACCGTGACTCCTGCCCTGGCCACCTCTCAGCTGGACTACTGCAATGCGCTCTGCCTGGGGCTGCCTTTGAAGATGACTCGGAAGCATCAGCTGGCCCCAAATGCCCGGCTGCTGATGAGTGGCAGAAAATATGATCATGCTTCACCTTTGCAGAGGTCACTGCATTGGTTGCCAGTTCGCTTCCGGGTCCAATTCAAGGTGCTGCTGATCACCTGGAAAAGCCTTCAGGGCTTGGCACCTGTGTACCTTCGGGCCTGCCTCTCCCCTCCAACTTCAACCTGCCTAGCTTTGACCTGTCTAGCAAAGGGAACAATTCATGCTGGCTACCACAGGACCACCTAATGGCGCAGTGGGAAATGACTTGACTAACAAGCAGAAGGTTGCCAGTTTGAATTCCCGCTGGTATGTTTCCCCGACATATTGGGTAGCAGCGATATAAGAAGATGCTGAAAGGCATCATCTCAGACTGCGCGGGAGGAGGCAAGGGTCAACCCCTCCTGTATTCTACCCAAGACAACCACAGGGCTCTGCGGGTGCCAGGAGTTGACACCGACCCGACGGCACACTTCACCACAAGACCAGCTCTCCTCCAGTAGATGAGGCTTTTCTGAGAAGAGCAACTACCTGCTTGCATGCAGAAGCTTTCAATTTCCCACCCTGGCAGCATCTCCAAGATGGGGCTGAGAGAGACTCCTGCCTGTAACCTTGGAGAAGCCGCTGCCAGTCTGTGCAGACAATACTGAGCTAGATGGACCAAGGGTCTGACTCCGTATATGGCAGCTCCCTAGGTTCCTAAAAGACTAGTATTTTCAGTATGACTACCCAGGAGAGCTTTCGTCTGGATGCCTGCCAATGAGACACACACACACTCAAGATGGAAATAAATTCCTTTTCTGGGAAAATGAAATATATCTTATCTCCTGGAACAGGAAAGATGTTCAATAGGACTACTCAGGAGTAATTTATTCTGGCTGCCAGCCAGTGAGATACCAACATTCAAGACAGAAAAAGAGAGAAGACCAAATAGAATAAATCCCCTGCCTGGGAAACAGGAAGAACCTCTTTTCATCTTTGGGAACAGGAGAGAGGTTCAAAATCCATGCAGGGACATTTTGTGCTTTGTGCCAGTTTTCTCAGCGGTGCTTTAAATAATCAGAATGCGAGTTCACAGTAATGACCACTGTGGAATATTCTCTTCTTTTCTTCCCCCTCCTATTGTTTTAGCTGAAAACTCACCCATTTTTTAAAAAAGCACTTCCAGCCCCCTCGCTTTTAGAACAGGCCGGGCTTTGCCGTTCCTGCCCAAAGGAAGCAAAATGGGGCCCCTGCTGTATCAAGAGAGCCGTCGGCAAAGGTGGATGGTATTGTCTCCACGCTTCTGGGGAAGGAATACCCCAGCTGGTCGCCGCGGGGGAAAGAGGCCCGGAACAATGAAGCCTTTCAAAGACCCGCCTTTGTTCCCCACGAAAAAGTAAAGGGCTGGAAGAGGCCCGCTGGGAGAGGGGAAAGATGAAGGGGGCGACTTTGACAGGGCAAGGGGAGGGCCACGCCATTACTGAGCCGATCCGTCAGTGGGGAATGATACGGGGTGGAGGCGTCCGGCTGCTGGTGCCATTGTGGTTACCTGAATGGTCACCGCGTGGGATGACTGTGTGGCAAGGGATGAGAGCCTCTGCTTTGCAGGCAGAAGGTTTCCAGGTTCAATCCCTGGCAGCATCTCTGGGCAGGGCTGGGAGAGACCCCTGAGCCTGATACCTTGGGTTAGCTGCTGCCAGCCAGTGTTGGCAGTCCTGAGCTGGCTGGACCAAGGGCCTGACTCTGTATAAGGCCCCATCCGATGTTCCTGTCTGTACCCAAACTAGACCCCCACCCCAAGCCCGCCATGCAGACTGTGGTCATGTGCTGCCCTCTTGTGGTCTGCCAGGGAAATCTGCCCGAGAAGCAGCCCGAAAAGTCAGGCTCGCTTTAAGCGCTGCGATTTTGCCGTGGGAAATGGGGGTCAGATTCTGGTCCGGATCCATAGCGGTGTCAGCTGAATAAGGCTCAGATCTGGTGGGTTTTCCTAGCAACAACGGAAGCTGCCTCCTACCGAGTCAGACCCTTGGTCCATCTAGCTCAGTATAGCCTACCCAGACTGGCAGCGGCTTCTCCAAAGTTGCAGGCAGGAATATCTCTCAGTCCTGCTATCTTGGAGATGCTGCCAGGGAGGGAATGTGGAACCTTCTGCATGCAAACAGGCAGGTGCTCTTCCCAGAGTGGCCCCATCCCTGGAGGGGAATCTCTTCCCATGCTCAAACAGGTAGTCTCCCATTCAAATGCAAACCAGGACAGACCCAGCTTAGCAAAGGGGATCATTCATGCTTGCTAGCACAAGACCAGCTCTGCTCTCACAGGAAGGAGCTTCAAAAATAAGCTTTCAGTGGCAAGGTAGATTCCTTCACTGAGCATGGGATTCACCGGATGACCTCTAGGGTGCCTTCCAATGCCCAAATCCTAGGATTCCAAGCTCTAGGCTCGCATCTCCCCTGTACCACAAGCCTCTAAGCCACCTTTGGCAAGTCCTTCTTTCTCAGTCCCTGTCTTCTAACATGGGGGCGATAACTCCGACCTACCCTACAGAGCTGCTCTAAGGATGCTGATGATGTAGACAGACTCTCTAAGATCGCGGCAAGAACATTAAGCCTACGCGTCACGAACAGCAAAACATCTGGGTTAAATGCTAAAAATCCTAACGCATTAAGCAGATTAAGGCAGGGTGGGAGGGAAAGGAAAAAAAGATAACTCAAAACAAACAAAAAAGAGCATGCCCAATCCTCAAACTTGGGTCCCCCGAGGCTGCTGGACTACAACTGCCATCGTCCCCTGTTGCCGGACCACAGCTCCCATCATCCCCAGCCACAACTGGCGAAGGCTGCTCTCTCAGTCCACGAGACCCCAAAGTCCTCCTTCATATATCTGGCCTGACGCGATGCAGAGCCTACGGAAAGGGCTTCTATCCCCGCTTGGCCAACCCTTCCCTCTCACCCTGTACCCCCCAAATGGTGCCGTGGCAGCCTCCGATGCCTCACAGGCAGCCCGGATCGTGGTTCGACTCAAAAAAAGAACACGAGCCGGGGCTCTCCTCCTGCTGGCTCACGACAAGAGACAGCTGCTGGGGCGAGAACACGCCGTCTCCAGGAAAGCATCAATATTCATGCGAGGCTGTCTGAGTGCAGCCGCCTTGGAGAGGTGCCCGGCTGGAGCCAGAAGGGCGTCTGCTTGCCGAGGGAGTAGGGAAGGGGAGAGGGCGGGGGAGACGCAGGGCCGGCGAGCACTTCCCCCCCCCGGAAAGCCACGCTGAACCAAGATGAACCTTTTGTTCTGCCGCTGGCGCCCAGGGCAGGGGGGTCCCGGCGTGCCAGGGGAAAAGCTCCTGCCTGGGACCTGGGAGAGTTGCTGCCAGTCAGTGTTGACAAGGCTGAGAGAGATGGATCACGGGTCTGACTCAGCAGAAGGCAGCTTCCTGTCAGCAGATGGGGCTGCAGGGGAAGCACATCTGTTTTGCCTCTAGAAGGGCACCCGCTTGCATCTCCCAGGGCTGGGAGAGACCCCTGCCTGAAACCTGGGAGAAGCCGCTGCCAGCCGGGGCGGACAACCCTGAGCTAGATGGACCAAGGGTCTGACTCGGTAGGCAGCAGCTGCCGAGGTCTCTATTCTGAGGCTCTACCTTCCGCCTCAAAGTTGGCTTCCGTGACCCCGGGGAAACAATTCTGGCCGCTAACCATCCGTTGCCCCCGAGGGCTGGATTGGAATCCATGGATTAAAATGGCAAGGAAACAGATTTAGGCTCGATATTAGGGAGACTTTCCTTAGGAACTGCTGGACAGTGGAACAGCCTGCCTCATGGCGGGGTGGGCTGCTCTTAGCTGGAAGTTTCCAAGCAGAGGCTGGATGGCCTAGAATTCAATGATTCTAGACATTTCCTGACAGCAACAGCCTGTCCTACGGTGGAGCTGTCTCCCTCGTGCCGTGGACAGTCCTCTTTGGCAGGAGGTTTCCAAACAAGAGGCCGGACGGGCATCTGACTCAGGGATGCTGCAGCAGTCTGCCGGACTGAGTGGGGGGTGGACTAGAGGATCTCGAGGGTCCCTTTCAATCTTCCTCCTCGCCAGCCAAGCCAGGGAGCAGCTGTTCTCGTCTGGCGATGGACGAATCTGCTCCCGAGTGGGGTCCCCGGGGCCAGAGAGGAGAGCGACACGCTCCCCAAATTCCCATTTTTCCTCCCTCCGATGCGGCCCTGAGCCATGTTGAAAGAGGAGAGCCGCTTCCGCCCACACATCCGATACGCCTGCAGGCGGCTGGAGCAATCGATCTGCCTGGTCCAGAAATAGCAGGAAGCCCGCACGAGGCGCCGGAGAAGGGGGGCGGTGGGTGGGGGGGGAAGGTGGCGGACACCACAGCCCATGACAGATGCTGCCCGGCATGGAATCCCCACCAGTCCCTGTGGACCCAGGTAGCGGCCAGATGCCAAGTCAGACCCTCTGGCCACCTAGCTCAGGACTGTCTACACTGACTGGCAGCAGCTCCCCAGCATTTCAGGGCGGGGTCTTTCCCAGCTGGAGACGCTGTCGCCAGGGATGGAACCTGGGACCTTTGGCACTCCAAGGAAACGCTCTTCCACTGATCCCTCCCTGGATGATTTCTGCCCTTCATTTACAGGAAGCCGCCTCCTCTTGAGTCCAACCCTTGGGTCCATCACTATCAGGACTGTCTACACTGACTGGTAGCGGCTCTTTCCGGTTGCAGGCAGGCGTCTCCCCCAGCCCTACTTGGCGATGCTGCTGGGGATTGAACCGGGCACCTTCTGCGTGCACAGCAGATGGTTTTCCACTGAGCTCCTGATGAACATGAGGTGCTGCTGCCTACTGAGTCAGACCCCTGCTCCATCAAGCTCACACACTGACTGGCAGCAGCTCTCCGATTCCAGGCAATCCTAGGGATCACACAGTTGGACAGTGCAGTGTCCCAGCTTTCAGCTGGGTGTGTGTGTGTGTGTCCCTTACCATGGGGTTGGAGTCGGCGATGAGGTCCCGCAGGGAGTCCAGGAAGCCCTGGTCCTCCACCATCTGGGCGTTGATGTCGTGCAGCTTGGCCACGCAGACGGCCGCCGTCTTGCGCACGTAGGGGTCCTCGTCCTTCAGGCACTTGCGGAGTGGCTCGCACAGGTACTCGGTGATTTTGTCCACCCGGATGCACCCCATGGTACGCACTGCCAGGGCGCGGATGAGAGGGTTGGGGTCCTCGCAGTCCTGTGGGAAGGGGGAGAGAAAGGACAGCGTATAGGGGCTCTGAAAACGACCACAGCCATAAACTGGCCGGAGGGCAACGCACTCCGTTCTCCATCTCCAGGTAGGGCTGGGAAGGTCTCCTGCCTGAAAACCCCGGAGATCCGCTGCCAGTCAGTGTAGGCACCACTGAGCTAGATGGCCCGAGGGTCTGACTCAGCAGGTAGCAGCTGAGCTTGCGATGTGAAATTTGCGGGTGGGCCTGTAGCTCACTGGAAGAACATCTGCTCTGAACCCAGAAGAATCCCAGATTCACTCCCTGGCAGCAACTCAAGGTAAGGCTGGGAGAGACTCCTGTCTGAAACCTTGGGAGAGCCGCTGCCAGTCAGTGCTGGCAACACTGAACTAGACACACCAAGGGCCTGACTCAACGTAGAGCAGCTTCCAATGTTCATACTCCTGTTCTATCTGCCTGCAATCCTGCCCTGCTCACAGCATCTCCTGCCCTCTAAAGAGAATGCTGCCTCCTTAGCAAGCCTTGACTGCTGAAATGCCAAGAAAGCGAGACAGGCGACACTGCAAAGGCCCTTTTTGAAGTTAAAAATAAATTCGGAGCGGCAGCTTCATCCTGGGATGACGCGAGACACCGATCTGCTGAGACTGGATCGGATGCCGGTTCTCAGACTTGCCCCCACTGCCCCGATGTTGTGGGACTACAAATCCCATCATCCCTCTCCAGCAGCTGCTGCTCTGTGTTTTCTTTTTAGGCCGTGACCCCTCTTGAGACAGGGAACAACCTTCAGCTGCTGCTGTGTGGACAGCTTCGAGAATTTTGTCATCGTTCCAAAAGAAACATGAAGAACAATTGCCGGCACTCCCATCCTTGGGTGCACATAGGACACGTGACTACAACTCCCATCACCCAGTCACAACAGCCTTCCACTATGGATGATGGGGTTTGTAGGCCAACAGCTGGGAACCCAAGTTTGCAAAACAACTGTCTCTACTGGGGTCCCAACAGAGAACAGGGGGTCCCACCCTTGGGAGTGCAGATGACGCAGGACTACAACTCTCATCGTCCACAGCCACAACAGCCTTCCACCATGGATGATGGGATTTGTAGTCCAACAACAGCTGAGGCCCCAAGGTTGAGGACCTCTGGACTAGAAGACATCCAGGGTCCCGTCCCACTCGAACACCCCACGATTCCATAGAGGACAGACTTGTACAAGTTACCTTCACAAAGCTGTTGACGGCCATGATGGCCATATCCGGCTGGCTTTTGGCGTAGTTCATCAGGTACAGGTAGACCAGCTTCTTCAGCTCCAAGTTATCTGTCTGCATGCAGTTCACCACATCCGGGAAAAGGGAGCTGGGCCAGAGAGGAGAGAGTGCAGAATGGAAGGACCATTCTGCAAAGCGCAATTCCGCCCCAGGACTGTCTGCTCTGACTGGCAGCAGCCTCCGAGAAGCCCTTCTCTCCTCTAGGCTGCATATGTGGGCCTTCCAACGCTCCTCCCACAGATCCCACCCTTACAACAGCTCTGCGAGGTAGTTTAGGATGACAGAGAGTGACTGATCCAAGGTGGCCCACTGAGTTGCATGACCAAACTGGGATCTGAACCCGGGCCTCCCTGGTCCTAGGCTGACACTCTAGCCAAATCGGAAACTGGATCTCCCTGGTCCTAGGCTGACACTCTAGCCACTGCACCTCGCTGGCTCCCAAAGAGCCTTTACTTGGCTTAGCAAAGGGGACAATTCATGCTTGCTACAAGAGCAGAGCGGGTTGCAGAGCCGGAGGGCGAGGCCTCACCTGACATCCTTCCCAACCGTCATGGCAGCAATGACTTTCTTCACCGCTTCCTTCCTCTTCTCTTTCTTCTCATTGTTGAGCTCGGCTTTGAGTTCAAAGATCTCCCCTGGAAAGAGACAGCAGGCCATCAGAGCAACATAGGAAGTGGCCCCACACTGAGTCAGACCATCGGTCCCTCTAGCTGAGGGTTGTCTACCCAGACTGGCAGCAGCTTCTCCGAGGTTGCAGGCAGGAGTCCCTCACAGCCCTTTCTCGGAGATGCTGCCAGGGAGGGAATTTAGGACCTTCTGCATTCAAGCAGGCAGGGGCTCTTCCACTGAGCTATGGCCCCTCTCCCTAAGGGGAGTATCTTACAGTGCTCATGTGTAGTCTCCCACTGAAATGCAAACCAGGGTAGACCCTGCTTAGCAAAAGGGACAATTCATGCTTGCTACCACAAGATCACAGGGTGCCCCCCTTCAATGTTTCAGGGAGCCTCCACAAACCAGGTCAGGATGTCCTAGTTTTGCATCCACCCCAACTTCCCCTACTGTCAACATTCAGTTTGCAAGCTCTTTGGGGCAGAGGCCTCCCCCCCGCAAGTCATGCAACTTTGCAAAGTGCCACCACATATGTGGCTGGGACTATCAGGGGAAACGCAGCCGAAAAACTTGTGTAAATCGAGCCCTGCTAACTGGGCAAAGAGACGCTCTTTAAAGCGGTGACTGTTCTCCGGTGATCAGGGGGAGAATGACAGTCCCCATTCCAACAGACGTTAGCCTACGACTCCCATCATCCCTGGCCGCGGTGGCTGAGGATGATGGGAATTGTAGGCCGAACACAGCTGGAGGGCCACGGTTGTGCAGCCCTGATCTCGAGGGAGCACAAGGCCACGAGATGAGACGAGACGAGACGAGATTCAGATCTGGCAGAAAAAAAGAGGCAGGCTGGGGAAAGGCCAGAGAAGAGATCAAGAAGCCACACCCTACATTCTATTGTGCTAAACAGAATATACCACACTGGGCTCCTTGGAGGGAGTGTGGGATAAAAATGTCATCATCATCATCTTCATCATAATATTGATAATAAAATCCAGCCATCCCAGGTCCTTGGGAAGGACTCGACGTCTGGATGAAACAAACCAGTCAATAGCACCTGCCGGATTGTGTAAACAATCACAATCAGAATCATAATATTAATAAACGGCAGGCAGATATGGTTCTCTCCAGGCCCAGGCAGAAAAGACGGCAGTGGAGCCGAGAACAAAAGGGACACCCAAAGTGAGAGCCTGGCAAGGTCGATTTGCTTCGAACAGCCTTCCAGATGTGTCGCTGCGAGAGCAGGTCGGCGAGAAAGCAGCCCGCCTGCTGAACCGACTCAGCGCTTCAGAGCCAGGCCACTGAGGACCGAGACTGGGTGCATGCTTGTGTGCCAACTGGCAGAGCCAGCAGGGGGCGGAGGGGCGGGCAGGAGCTTTGCTCAGATTGGATTGCTCATTCATCACAACCCAGCCGGCTGCCAGGAATCTGAATTACCCCCGAGCAGGAAGGGCAGGGCGGGGAACCAACAAAATGCAAATGCACCAATCCAGACCCACAACCCTCTGGGGGGAAAGGGACCCCCAGGGCTTGCACCAAGAGGCCATCGGGACCGCGAGGGGATGAGGAGCAATCGAGACCCCGGGAGCATGGCCAAAGGACAGGCCTCGCCCAGGCCCAGACTCGAGGCAAGGGCGCTGCCAGACAAGGGATGCTCTGAGTGGGAAGGGACCTCAGAGGTCATCTAGGCCAGCCCGCTGCTCAGGGCAGGAAGCCCCCCCGCGCCGTTCCCAGTCCGAGTCCCCGCCGAGGCTTAAGGCACACAAGCAGCTCACCTTTCTTATTGGTGGTGAAGTACTTGGAGTCGGTCATGATTCCGGCTGCTTTTCACCCCTGCAAAGAAGCAAATGTTACTCGCACCGGGTTGATCGAATGAGACGCACAGAGCGACTCCTGCCAAGGGCTTTGACACGACCGGACCAGCAAGCTCACTTTCGCGCTGTCTCAAGGGAGGAAGAGCTGGTCTCGAGGCAGCAGCTGCGAATTCTCCCATGTGCTAAGCAGGGCCTGCCCTGGTCTTGCATTTGGATGGGCCACTACGTGTGAGCACCTCTGCTGTGAGCTTAAGGGACGGGGTCACAGCTCAGAGTAGAGTATGTGTGTGCCCGGGCATGATCCCAGCTTCTATCCCTGGCAGCCTCTCCAGGGAGGGACAAGCAAGTTTTCTGCCTGTAGCCTTGGAGAACTGCTGCCAGCCGGTGTGGAAAATACTGAGAGAGATGGATCAGTAGAAGGAGCGTGGAGCTTAGGAACGCAGACTCCGATGTTTTCTAAAGATGAATTCCTGGCTGCACAGCAGTGCCCATGGTGGGACGGGCCCAAAAGATGATTCTGCATCTTCCACTTTGCCCTGGGCATGTGGCGACACGGGCGTGATATATTTCCACAGAGAAGAAGGATCGAAAGATTTGCACTAGATCTCCCCGTCCCCACGTCTGCCCCCAACAATTTCAGCACCATTTTCAGGAACCGGCATGGACCGCAGACGTTCAGCCCCTTCCTCCATTCTCAAAATGCTGGTCTGTTTGACAAAGGCCACACAGGAAGCTTCCGTCTAGCTCAGTGTTGTCAACTCTGACTGGCAGCAGCTCCCCAAGGAGGGGTCTTTCCCAGCCTTGCCTGGAGATGCTGCCAGGGTTTGAACCTGGGACCTTCTGCATGCCAAGCAGATGTTCTTCCCCTGGGCCAAGATCCATAGGAATATAGGAAGCTGCCTTCCACCGAGTCAAGCCATTGGTCCATCGATTGTCTACACTGACTGGCAGCAGTTCTCCAGGGTTTCAAACAGGAGCCTTTCCCAGCCCCAACTGGAGATGCTGCCAGGAACTGAACCCAGGACCTCAGAGGGCTCTGCCATTGAGCTATGGCCCCATCCCCGAAGGGGAATATCTTACAGTGCTCTTACACCCATCCAAATGCAAACCAGAGTGGGCCCTGATTAGCAAAGGGAGCCATGCATGCTCGCTAGCACAAGGCCGGCTCTCCTCCCCTCTGCGGCAGCCCAGAAAATCTAATCAGAGTGACGCAGAATCCGACTCCTTGCACTGATTAGAGGATGTTTATGCCCTTCTCCCTCGCATGAAAAAATAATAATTTCATTACCTTGATTGCTCAGAGGCATGAGACGCTACAGACGCTGATAAAATTAGAGCGCCCTAATTTAACCAGTGTCTCATCCAAGGCCTTGGCAGAGGCCTCCTGGGCTGGAAAATGAGATTCCAATAAGCAGGCCAGCACCCGCAGCCAAAGCTCAGAGCGAGGACCCTGCCCCCCCCAACTGGACGAGATTCCAGGGCCCTAAATGCTTCCCCTGCAAGCCAACAGGCACCGCTGACACGCTCCAGAACAGGGGTCCTCGAAATGGCGACGGCTGGGTCATAAACCCCACTAGGTACGTAAGAACATAGTAAGCTGCTGCCGACTGAGTCAGGCCCTTCGTTCATCTGGCTCAGGACTGTCTACACTGACTGGCAGCAGCTCTCCAAGGATTCAGAGAGAGGGGTCTTTCCAGCCCTACCCGGATACGCTCAATGGTCAAGCCCCTGCTTGGCGAGCAAAAGGTCCTGGGCTCTGTCCCCGGCAGCATCTCCACAAAAGGCTGGGAAAGACCCCTCTCTGAATCCTTGGAGAGCTGCTGCCAGTCAGAGTTGACAACTGTGAACTAGATGAAGTCAAATGGAATTGGGTCGAATTGGACCGAATCAGATTCAACTTTGGGTGAATCTGAGTTGTTTCGAGCGAATCGCCACTCTATGCAATACTTTCGAATCCAAATTGATTCACTGGGCACATCCCTAATGCAGAGCTTTTGTGGGGTTGGTGGGGGGCGGGGAAGCTACGTCAACTCCAAAACATGAAAAAGGGGAAAGGAAAGGAAAAAGGGTGAAAAAGGAAATTTAGACTTTGATACTGGCACATGGGAATCTGGCCTATTTCTCCAGGTATGCACGGGGCTAGAGTCCAAAAAGGTGCTGTATGCACTCCAAGATTGATTTTAAGAGCTCTGCGTTATTCCCCCACAGGCTCAAAGTGGTTTATCTTTTTAGCAAAAAAGATGATGAAGAAAGCCTCGTCAACTTCTCCATGACAGCATGAAACGCTAGTAAACCGCCACAGAAAACCCACAGGGAAAGGTCTTTCTTGAGACACTGGGGTTCCCAACTTCGGGTTTCCAGGTGTTGCTGGACTACAACTCCCATCAGCCCCAGCCACCATGGATCAGGGCAGCTGTAGTCCAGCAGCACCTGGGGAGCCGTGGTTGGGAACCCCTGCTTTAACATTTGATTTTGATGGGGTGGTGATGGGAGTTGTAGTCCAGCAACATCGGGGGAGCCAAGGTTGGGAACTCATGAGACCATCATGCCATGGCCATGCCTAGGAATGTAAAGCTCTTAAACCCCTGTTCTCTGCCTGTCTTACCACTCCTTCCCTGGACCTCCAGCTCGAAGCTAATCCCCCAGGCCATCTCAAGCCCCCTCCCCCTAATGGCCTACCCACCCTCCCTTGGACCTCCAGCTTGAAGCTAATCCCCCAGGCCATCTCAAGCCCCCTCCCCTATTTGCCTCTCCACCCACCTCTGGACCCCCAGGTTGAAGCTAGACCCCCCAGTCCATCCCCAGCCCCCTTCCCCTAATGGCCTACCCACCCTCCCTTGGACCCCCAAGCTGCACCTACCTCTCAAGCCCCCTCCCCTATTTATCTTTCCACCCAGCCCTGGACCCCCAGGTTGAGGCTAGCCCCGCCCCAGTCCATCCCCCTCCCCCACCCCCTCCCCTGGACCCCCAGCTTGAGGCTCCTCCCCCAGACCCCTCCCCTCTTGGCCTCCCTATCCTCCCCCTCCAGGGAGTGGGGCCACCCCAAGCCCCTCCTCCCTCTCACCTGGCAGGAGTGGGGGGCGAGTCTCTCGGGGCCTTCGGTACGCGGCGCGGGGGGCGGAGGCGGGCGTCGAGGCGAACCTGCCTGGCTGGGGAGGCGACCGGAAGCCGGGCAGCTGCCTGGGAGGGCCGGAGGCCATAGACGCCCGCCACGCCTGCCTGCCTAGAGCGCCGGCGGGACATCGAGCGGGCCCGCCCGGAGCGGCCCAGACACTTCCGGCTCGAGTCCGGACTGAGCGGGCCAGAGCGGCTCAGCCACTTCCGACTCCAGCCCGGCTGGGACCAGAGCTACGGGGAGAGAAAGCCTAGAGAGACGCCCTGCGCGGAGCTCCTGGCAGCAGGTGGGTCCAGGAGGGGAGCGGGTGGGGGGCGCATTGGGGGTGGGGGAATTGGGGAGATCCCCTTGGAAAAAATGGATCCCCCTTTTCTCGCCACATGGGGCACAAGAGGAGGAGGAAGAAGAAGAAGATAGCCCTTCAACCCCCCCTCCCCCCCAGTCCCTGGAAAGGGGCAAAGGAATTGGGGTGTCGGATCTTGTTACAAATTGGGGGGGCAGACCCCACGATTATTTCTCACCCCATTTGCATGCCCCCATTTTCCACCCCACTTGCATGCCCCCATTCCTGCCACGGGCAGCCGTGGGAGGAACAAGCATTCCTGCTCTTGTACAACAGCCCTGCGGGGTAGGCTGGGCCAAGAGGCTGTGAGCGGCCCCAGGAGAGCTCTGTGGGCGAGCTGGGATTGGATCCCAGGCCCAACAGGCCGCCACCCACGCCAGGGGTGAGCCAGGGTGGCATGCCAGCAATCGCTGACCTGCAACTCCCATAATGTAGGGGGATGATGGGAGTTGTAGTGCAGCGAGTGCCAGGGCCAACCACTCCTACACTATGCCGTAGCTGATGGAGGGGCTGCAGCTCAGAGGGGGAAAGCTTGCTTTTCCTGCAAAAGGGCGCAGCAGGTTCAGTCTGGGTTTGCAAAGACCAGGGAGAGCTGCTGCCAGTCAGAGCAGAGCACACTGGGGCCAGTAGTCTGACTCAGCAGGAGGCAGCTTCTCCTGTTGGCTTGCTCACACCAACTCTACGAGTGGGCCCCGGAACCAAAAAGCAACCATTCTGGGGGTTCAGGAGGACACTGAGGAAAGGAGAGCAGGTGAGAAGAGTATTCCTAAATGCCATCCTGTGTGCTTTTGGAAATGCACCCCTCTGCCACCTTGAGGACTAGCTCCTTGCAGTGCTGAGTTGAATCTGAAACGTTGGGAACCCTTCACCCCACAAGGGCCATTGGGTTACTCATGGGAAGCTGGGGAGCTGTGCGCCCTTCTGGCTCGGAGGCACTTTTGGGGTTCCTTCTGACGGCCACTTCTGTTCCGCTTCACTCTGCAGAAATCTTCCATCGCTCCATTCTGAGAGAAGCCATGGTGGAGCACGGCGCTCACCTCACGGCGGCCTCCGCCTGCAAGGACAGGCTGTCCATCTTCGAGGTGGCGGCGCAAGACAGTTTGATGGCCGCCGTGCGGCCGGCTTTTCAGCACGTAGCCAAGGTAAGACACGGCCATCCGGCAGCTGGTCAGCACAGGCAGAACCAGAGAGGAGAGCTGGTCTGGTGGGAGCCAGCATGACCTGTCCCCTGTGCTAGGCAGGGTCTGCCCCGGTTTGCATTTGAATGGGAGACCACATGAGTGAGCACTGTAAAATATTTCCCTTAGTAGGGGATGGAGTCGCTCTGGGAAGAGCATCTAGGTTCCTGCTTTCCCTCCCTGGCAGCATCTCCAAGAGAGGGTTGAGAGAGACTCCTGCCTGCAACCTTGGAGAAGCTGCTGCCAGTCTGTGTAGACAATACTGAGCTAGATGGACCAATGGTCTGACGCAGTACATGGCAGCTTCCTCTGTTCCTAACCAGCGCTAGCTTCCGGCACTTGTCCTGGGAGCTAGAAAAAAGGTCAGAGAGATGGAGCCAGGCAAGAGAACTTGCAGCTCGGTTGGTAGAGCATGTTATGAGTGCAGAAGGTCCCGGGTTTAATCTCCAGCCAGGGGAGGGAAAGAGCTTTGCTCTAGACGTCATTAAAGGCTATCAGGCTAGGATTAAAAAAAATTCTTGGGATTGCTCCTGCCAGTCAGTGTAGACAGTACACTGGACCAAGGGTCTGACTCAGCAGCAGGCAACTTTTCGTCTCTGCGTGTGTTTAGGGACATTAGGATACAGGAAGCTGCCTTATACCAAGCCAGACCCTTGGTCTGTCTAGCTGTGTCTTGTCCACACTGACTGGCAGCAGCTTCTCCAAGGTGGCAGGCAGGAGTCTCTCTCAGCCCTACCTGGAGATGCCGGGACTGAACTTGGGACCTTACGCTTATGCTCACAACAGCCCTGTGCTGTAGGTTCGGTTGAGAGGTAGGTGTCTGGCCCAGAGTCACCCCAGGGAGTTCCGTGGCTGAACGGGGATTTGAACTCGGGTCTCCCCGGCCCTAGTCCAAATGAACTACCCCCCGATCCTGGTTCATTCCCAACCTCAGTCAGAAGCAGAATCCTTCCAACTTGTGTGCAGGTGAAGGAGGGAGGGGGGGCACCCTCTTGAGGCTAAGAGACGTCCGGCAGAAGCCGCGTTGACAAATCCCTCATCCCTCTCTTGCTCTAGGTGCTGGCCGAATCCAACCCCACCCGCCACGGCGTCCTCTGGCGCTGGGTTGACGAAATCTACGCCCTCCTGGACCTCCTCCTGCAGCAGCACTACCTGTCTGCGTGCAGCGCGTCCTTTGCCGAAAACTTCTACGGCCTGAAGCGGGTGGGGCTGAGAGGCAGGAGGCCGCGGCTGGCTGCTGCCGGCCTGCCCCGGAAGCCCCACTGGAAATCGCTCGGCCTCTTGGTGCTCCTCCCGTACCTGAGGACCAAGCTGGAGAAGCTCATCGCCCGCCTCCGGGAAGAGGATGACTATTCCATCCACCCGCCCTCCTCCTCCTCCTCCTGGAAGCGGTGCTACCGGGCCTTCTTGGCGGCCTACCCCTTTGCGAACCTGGCGTGGGAGGGCTGGTTCCTGGCCCAGCAGCTCCGCTACATCCTGGGGAAGGCGCAGCACCACTCGCCTCTGCTCCAGCTGGCCGGGGTGCATCTGGCCCGGCTGTCGGCAGAAGACCTGCAGGCTATGGAGAGGAAGCTCATGGACACGGGGGCCATCCGGCCACCCTCAAACAGGCGAGTTGGAACAGAATGGGCAGCTGCTGCCTACTGAGTCAGACCCTTCGTCCATCTGGCTCAGTATTGTCTACCCAGACTGGCAGCGGCATCTCCAAGGTCGCAGGCAGGAGTCTCTCTCAGCCCGATCTTGGAGATGCTGCTGCCAGGGAGGGAACTTGGAACCTGCAGATGCTCTTCCCAGAGCGGCTCCATCCTCTGACGGGAATATCTCACAGTGCTCACTCCACTCATGTAGTCTCCCATCCAAATGTAAACCAGGGTGGACCCTACTTAGCAAAGGGGCCCATTCATACTTGCTACTACCAGACCATCTCTGCTCCCTATAGTTTTGGCAGGGAGGTGCAAATCTGTTTTTAGAAATTCCAGGATGACAGGGTGCCTTGGATTAGACATGTGCCACGTTTTGTGTTATTTATTTAAAATATTTCTACCCCACCCCTTCATTGTAATACTTCCCCGGATCAGCTCACAAAATGAGTAAAGCAGAGAAAATGTGAGAGCCAGTGCGGACTAGTGGTTAGCAGTGTCCCCTCTAATGGGGATTCCCTGATGTTGTTGACTACAACTCCCAGAATCTATGGCTTTGGCTTGGGGATTATGGGAGTTGTAGTCGTCAACATCTGGGAACCCCTGTTATTTATTTATTGATTTTATTTATATTCTCCCTTTCCAAAAATGGCTCAGGGCAGTTTACATCAAAATTTTTAAAAAGTGTTAGAGGGGTATTGGACCAGGACCAGAGAGACCTGAGATCAAACCTCTGTTCAGCCAAGAAACTCACTCAGTGACTCTGAGCCAGTTGCTTCTCTCTCGGCCTAGCCTACCTCTCAGGGTCATTGTGAGCACAACCGTAACACTGGGCTCTGTCTCTCCCTCCCTTCTGCAGCATGACGGAACGGGCGTGGTCAGTGGCCAAGCGGGTCCTGGGCGGCCTGGCTTCCTCCCTCTCCACCGGCCTCTCCATGGGCGTCTTCTTCCTCCTGTTCCTGGAATGGTGGTACTCTGCGGAGAACCAGGAGAGCATCAAGGCCCTGACGGCCCTCCCCACACCCACCTGGACCACAGGGCCGACTCCCCGCTCCTGCCCCGGCTCAAGACCGCCTGCCCCCTCTGCCGCAAGATTCGCACCAACGATACTGCCCTCTCCACCTCCGGCTTCATTTTCTGCTACCCCTGCGCCTACAGCTACGTGAGGAGTCGCCAGCAGTGCCCCGTCACGGGCTACGCCACAGAACTCCAGCACCTGGTCAAACTGTACACGCCTGAAAACTAACTGGCGCCACACGGCTTGGGTCCCCACGTCTTGTGGGACTACGACTCCCATCACCCCCTGTCACCGCGGCTGCAGTGGGGGGGTGATGGGGCTTGTAGTCCAGCCCCAAACTTGAGAACTTCTGCTACACATAGACATAGTATTGTGCTTTGTGGCAGTCAGTTGCCAGAATACTTGACCTCTGAGACCCAGGATGGGCATCATACTCACTGCACAAAAGGAAGCCAAGCTCCGACTACTAAGAATTCTCCAGTTATCTCACTCGGTTGATTATTAGTTGGGAGCAGAAGAAGATCAGCCGAGTGAGAGACCCATAGGTTGGGGCTGCACAACTGGCATTGTAATCCAGCTGGTTTTGGACTCCCGTCATCCCCAGCAGCCAAAAGGGATGATGGGACTTGTAGTCCAACGTCTGGAGACTGGGAACGTCTGGCCTTGAGGGCCTGCCACAACCATCCCTGTTGGTTTCCCTACCACACACTCGCCAAATGACCCCCGACAAATCCCAGAGGGGTTGGAGTGAGTGTTTCAAAAGGCCAAAGCTCTCTTGGAGTGACACTACATCTCTGCAGCCTTCCGTGTTTTTTTTTTAATAAAGGGACGCGATGTACGAACGCCCCCCGTTGCCTGGCTGTTTTGGTTCTATTAACGCATTGTCACTTGAACAAGGGACTGCCAAGTATAGAATTTATTAAAAACGGCTTTATCAAGAGTGCGATCCTTGTACTCCAAATATTTCTAAATACTTTTGTTTGGTACCCAGTACTTAAGAACTTCATTCCTTAGCTGGAAAACCTCTCCTCCCTCTGTGCCCAAAGGGTGTCAATTTCAGGTCAATCTCAGGTCAATTTCAAGGAAGCCTCCTTTCCCATCTTTTAAATGTCCCAATTCATTCAAAAAAGTTGGGACTGTTTCTCCCCCTGGCCCCCCTGCACCTTGCAGGCAATAGGGAAAGAGAACTTGGTGACCTATTTCCCAAGCTCTCAAAATATCACTCAGCGATCTCCGTCGTTTTCCAACGAAAAATAATGGGGAAGCCATTTCCCACTGGTCCCAGCAGACTTGTGTGCTTTTTCTCCGTGCTGGGAGGGCTCTTTAAGAGAAGGAGCCCTCTCTTAACGGGGAAAGCACTGGCAAAGACGACGATGAATATTTATATACAACGACTAATATTTATATACCACTTTTCAACCCAAGTTCCCAAAGCAGATTACATAGATATAAATAAATAAAGACAGCCCCCTGTCTCCAAAGGGGTCACAATCTAAAAATGAAATATAAGACAGACCCCAGCAACAGCCACTGGAGGGATGCTGTGCTCGGGTCGGAGAGGGCCAGTTGCTCTCCCCCTGTAAAATAAAGAGAATCACCACTCTTAAAAGGTGCCTCTTGGCTCAGTTAGCAGGGGCCTTTCTCAGCACTCCCAAGAGGTTGCAGGGGCTTAAGAGGGCTCCGTTTCCCTTAAAGGAGCCCGGGCGCTGGGCAAAGCGTAATACTGCATGGGGTCAGGCAGTGTTCCCTCTAACTGAAAATCCCAGATGTTGTTGACCACAACTCCCAGCATCCTCAGCCAAAGCCCACTGCAGCTAGGGATTCTGGGAGCTGTATTCAGCATCATCTGGGATTACCTCTTACAGAAAACCAGGCAGATCCAGCTTTGACCAAAGCATCACAAAGGCCCAATAAGCAATTCGTCAGGGAGAGTGCTTGTAGGGCTGATGGGGACAGCCACTGGCCCCCAGACCTTCCAACGAAGAACTCTGACACAGCTGAATGAGCAATGTGTCTGCAGAGGGTTCAACTTAAGGTGCATGCTGTGATTTCGTGGAGGAATCTCCAAAGCCTGTCCTGGGCCCAGTGCAAGCACTTCCACGGAGATCTGCAAGCAGTTTACGGGCATAAGAACAGCCCTGCTGCTGGATCAGGCCCAAGGAGGCCCATCTAGTCCAGCATCCTGATTCACACAGTGGCCCACAAGATGCCTCTGGGAAGCCCACAGGGCATGCCCTCTCTCCTGCTGCTGTTGCTCCCCTGAAACTGGGATTCGGAGGCATCGTGCCTCTATTGATTGAATTTCGATACCACCTAATATAGAAATCTCTAGGCAGTGTACAAATGAAAACATGACACAAAATATATAACATTTAAAATTCATAAAACAGATAAAAATCACAATATATAAAAACACATTTTTATCTAACTATTTTATCTATAAAAACACATTATTTCTCTAAGAGAAGAGGACAACCAGCAGCAAGGTGGATGGACTCGATGACGACAGCCATGAATGCACCACCAAAAGACCTTAAAAGCCAAGTTGATCATCCTGGAGAGACTCTATCTATGTGGTTGCTGAGAGTCAACACCGACTTGACGGCACTTAATCCATCATCAATCAATCAAAAACACATTAAAATTTAAATTTCAGTTAAAAGCCTGGGAAAATAGGTACGTAAAGGAATTTCCTTTGCAAATATCCCTTTGCAAGTACATAAAGGAATTTCCTTTGCAGACCCCTGCTAACTTGGTAAAGAGGCACCTTTTAACGTGGTGATTCTTTTATTTAGCAGAGGGAGAGTAACTGGCCATATCTGCCCCCGGCACAGCATCCCTCCAGTGACCGTTGCTGGTGTCTGTCTTATGTTTCTTTTTAGATTGTGAGCCCTTTGAGGACAGGGAGCCCTCTTATTAATTTGTTATTTCTCTGTGCAAAGCGCCCTGAGCCATTTTTGGAAGGGCGGTCTAGAAATCGAATAAATAAATAAATAAATATGCCTTGTTACTCCCCCAGAGCAAAAGAGGACACTTCTGAGCTGCTTTTCTACACATAAGGCATAGCACACACCTTTTGGCGCCCACAGTTAGGCGAGGCTTTTTAAGCACTGGTGGTTTAGTGGTACTGGACGTTGAGGAATCATGCAAACCGCTAACACTGCTAAGCATTCTAGGTTACCGAGTCGTCCTATGGTTACAACTTTTGCAGAAAACCGTAACCTGTTAAAAGAAAGAAAGAAAAGAAAAGAGAGATCATGGTTACTAATTACAAAGGAATGTCAGCCTGGTTTTTATACAATACACGTCTCGGTGAGCTCAAAGCTCCTTTGCAGCTCTGGAATTAGGAGGCGGTCTCATACAGACCCTCGGTCCATTGCACTCAGGATTGTCTACCTTGGCTGGCAGCAGCTTCTCCAAGGTTGCAATCAGGGGTCTTTCGCAGGGATTGCACCTGGGACCTTCTGCATGCAAAACAAATGCTGCATCCCGAAAGGTGGCAGGCATTAGTAGCCCATCCAGGCCCTGACCACAGCGAGACCTTCTTAGCTTCAATAAGGTGGTGTTTTATAGCTACTTCCCTCACACAGACAAGGAAATCTGATGGAGATTTAACGACGGGGAGGAGAGCTGGTCTTGTGGGAGCCAGCACGAGTTGTCCCCTTTGCTAAGCAGGGTCTGCCTTGGTTTGCATTTGGATGGGAGACTACATGTGAGCACTGTAAGAGATTCCCCTTCGGGGATGGGGCCAGAACTCTGGGAAGAGCCCCTTCCTGCTTGCATGCAGGAAGGTGCCAAGTCCCCTCCCTGGCGGCATCTCCAAGATCAGGCTGGGAGAGACTCCTGCCTGCCACCTTGCAGAAGCCACTGCCGGTCTGTGCAGACAATCCTGAGCTAGATGGACCCAGGGTCTGACTCAGTATATGGCAGCTTCCTCTATTCATAAAAGTCTATTCAGCAACAACTCCATTTTCTCCTTCCCCTTTCCCTCCCTTTTCCTTTCTCACTCCCCTGCTCCACCACACAGGATCCCCACCCCTCCCCAGATAAATGTCCAAACAAACGGCAAAAGATTCCTGGACAGGATCCAACGGGTGCCTGTATGGTGTGCCCTTCGACCCTGGCAGTCATTTTACCCCAAACTAGCAGCAGTCAAGCCTCAACCCCCAAGGGATCAGCGGCAACCAGCCATCCACAGCCAGTGGGCAATCTAGGCGCTTTCCATTCCCGGAGCAGAGAGGCCCCCTTGCACGAACCGGCTCAGAGAGAAGATTACGTGATCACGTCCTGGTCAGAGCCCAAACTGCAGTCTGGGCAATACCAGGTCAGACTATACTTCGCTCATCATAGCAGATCCCACAGGTGGGTCTCACACACACACCTCAGCAGTTATTCGCCCCACTGCAATGCAGCCAAACCTTCTTTCCTTCTTTTCAGCTTGACTTGAAAATGGGGTGACTAGAGAGAGAATTAATGCTGGACATGGCCGTGGCCAATACCAGGACATTTTCCACACGGGGCTTGCTTTTTTCCTCACATCTCTGGAATGGAGGGTGTGTGTTCATATATTGGCCAGTTTTACCCTGCTGTCCCTGTGAGTGATCGGGGAGCTTTTCGCACACAATCCGGGTTTTCCACTGCATGCTAGAGTGTAACCTGATTTATACCTGGTGCGGGGGATTCACTTTTTGTGTCAGGTGTTGGAGGTAACTTTGAGTTTTCAGTAAGGCCTTGCAGAAAACTTGTGGTAAAGCCTGCTGTGTGGAGAACCTCTGGGGGTGGGAGGGAGGGAGAGAGAGCACTACACCAGTTTCCCCAATTTTTGCAGTGGGGGAAAAAAAAAGTTAAAAGATACAAAACAACACAGCATTCATAAAACCAGGGGTTCCCAGGGTTGATAAAATCCAATGGGTTTTTTGTTTTTTAAAAAAACCCTTCAAAACCAGGTTTTTAATCATTTAAATTGGATTTTAATTTTTTTAATCATTAAAAAAAGAACCTAAGTCAAAGAGATGATCATGAATATTAATCATAACTTCTCGTTATATTTGATGAACATGTTAACAGCAGTGTATGGGAATGAGAGATAAGAGACTGGATCAGTCCTATTCTGCAGGTGGTGTGCATGCAGCACACACAAACACGCACGCACACACACACAGTGTCAAGCCTTTGCTCCCCACCCGGGGGTGTCACAAGTGCTGGATCAATAAATACATAGAGAATTGGGGTGAATGGAGTAGATCTGGGAGAGGAGGAGGAGATATAAAAGCAGGAGGAAGGGGAAGGGGTAGAAAGTGAAACCGAAAGTGAACAGACCACACCCATGCCAAACAGGGGAAACTTTTTCTGAGTGTATCTTCCACTGTAGAAGGGAAACACCCATCATGGCAGGGGGGAATCACGAGACCCCATTTGGGAAAACAATATTGTAATGAAGTTTCTGAACCTGTAATACGAGAGTGCAAAATGCACACCGTGCAACAATGAAATGCAAGGCCTGGTTGCCTGAAAGAAACAGCATTCATTTTATTTAACATTTCTATTCTGCTCTTCCTCCAAGGAGCCCAGAGTACATAGTTCAGTTTCTCCTCCCAACAACCCTGTGAAGTAGGTTAGGCTGAGAGAGAAGTGACTGGCCCAGAGTCACCCAGCAAGTCTCGTGGCTGAATGGGGATTTGAACTCGGATCTCCCCGGTCCTAGTCTGGCACTCTCACCATTACACCATGCTGGTTCTCTGAACATCTCACACACAGGGGACATGAGAAGTGTGTACCTACCTTCTGAAAATGAAACCCCCTTGGCTGGAGACATGAACATAAGAACATAAAAACAGCCCTGCTGGATCAGGCCCAAGGAGGCCCATCTAGTCCAGCATCCTGTTTCACACAGTGGCCCACCAGATGCCTCAGAGAAGCCCACAGGCAGGAGTTGAGGGCGTGCCCTATCTCCTGCCGTTACTCCCCTCAACTGGTACTCAGAGGCACACCCTTGAGGCTGGAGGTGGCCCACAGCCCTCTGACTAGTAGCCACTGATAGACCTCTCCTCCATGAAGTCATCCAGACCCCTCTTAAAGCCATCCAGGTTGTTGGCCGTCACCACATCCTGTGGCAGAGAGTTCCACAAGTGGATCACGTGTTGTGTGAAAAAGTACTTCCATTTCTTGGTCCTAGACCTCCTGGCAATCAATTTCATGGAGTGACCCCTGGTTCTAGTGTGATGTGAGAGGGAAAAGAATCTCTCTCTCTCCACTTTCTCCACTCCATGCATGATTTTATAGACCTCTATCATGTCTCCCCGCAGTCGTCTTTTTTCTAAACTGAAAAGCCCCAGGTGTTGTAGTCTTGCCTCGTAAGAAAGGTGCTCTAGGCCCCTGATCATCTTGGTTGCCCTCTTCTGTACCTTCTCCAGTTCAACAATGTCCTTTTTAAGATGTGGTGACCAGAATTGTACGCAGTACTCCAAGTGTGGTCGCACCATAGTTTTGTATAAGGGCATTATAATGTTAGCCGTTTTATTTTCACTCCCCTTCCTAATGATCCCTAGCATGGAATTTGCCTTTTTCACAGCTGCTGCACATTGAATAGACACTTTCAACAAGCTGTCAACCACAACCCCAAGATCCCTCTCCTGGTCCGTCACCGACAGCTCAGATCCCATCAGCATATACTTGAAGTTGGGGTTTTTCGTCCCAATGTGCATCACTTTACACTTGCTAACATTGAACCGCATTTGCCATTTTGTCGCCCACTCCCCCAGTTTGGAGAGATCCTTTTGGAGCTGTTCACAATCTGTTTTGGATTTCACTACCCGGAAGAGTTTGGTATCACCTGCAAATCTGGCCACATCGCTGCTTACCCCTGCTTCTAGATCATTTATGAATAAATTAAAAAGCATATGGAAGGTGCCATATACCGAGTCAGACCCTTGGTCCATCTATCTCAGGATTGCCTACCCAGACTGGCAATGGCTTCTCCAAAACTGCAGGCAGGAACGTCTCTCAGCCTGTCTTGGAGATGGAACCTTCATGCATGCAAGCAAGCCAGCAGGCAGGCAGGTGCTCTTCCCAGAGCGGATTCCCCATCTCCTAAGGGGAATATCTGACAGTGCTCACACATGTGGTCTCCCATTCAAATACAAACCAGGGTGGACCCTGCTTAGCAAAGGGGCCCATTCATGGACCCTGGAGTTTGAGCTCACTTGGCATCCCCAGGCAGGGCTAAAAGCGACTGTAACCTTGGAGCAGCTGCTGCCAGTCTGTGTGGACAACGCTGAGCTAGATGGACCAAGGGTCTGACTCGGTAGAGAGCGAAGCTGTTATTTTGCTTTGCATTATTTTTAATGCATCTACATTTTTTAAAAAATAAAAATTACTTTACCCTTCCCATGCATCAACATTGGGTATCTCCTCTTTTTAAAATGCACGCTTGTTTCCCTCGCTTTCTCTCCACCCTTTTCCATACAAACTTACCTCTTGACTCAAAGAAACTCCGCGCGCCGCCATCTTGCCTTCCGCCCTCTCTCCGCTCTCAGCCAATCGCAGCTCCCGAGGCCTGGTCACGTGGCGAACGAGAACAGCCAATCGCCGCCTCCAGCGCCTCGGCCGCGTGTGGAACTCTCACTATCCTGTTTGCCTTGGATATAGAGGAATAAGGCAAGAGCGCGCTACCTCTAAAACACTTCCGGCTCCTTATCGAACACTGGCCACTGGTCAGATCGTGCAGAGTACGGAGCAAGTCCAGTTGGGGAAGCCCGTTTTACCCGCCTTGATCCATCCCTGCCTGTGCATGAGGGGCGTTGCCCGTGGCCACGATCCCGTGGGAGTCGGAAATGTCGCTACAAAGTCAGTGGCTCTTTTGCCAACTAATTCTTGGACTGTGCGCGCTGGACAGAGAGAGGTGGGCTCAGTCTGCGGCGGGAAATTCGAGTGGGCAAGCTCAGGCCGATCCCTGCTGGCCCAGGGTTGAGTGGCTGGGGGCTGCTTCCAGGCTGTGCTGCTTGCCACAAAAAAGGGGGTGGGGAAAGGAGCAAAAGCTTGTCATCCTATGGAGTTTTCTCATTGTAAAATGAAGGTTGAAGGAAAGAATGCAGTAGGTGAGAATACAGGTGTCTAATGCAGATAATGCAGTAGCTATTAATAATTATATTAAAGATAATAACTCTGCAGTGTGACAGCAGTTGCTAGAAACATCTGTCTTGGCTTTATTTCTTGTGGCTGGCGTGATTTAAATACCTGGGAAATCCAGCTTGTAATAACCTGGGGACTGTGGCGGGGGTGGGGAGAAACACCCCAATTTTGGAATTATTGGCAGGAGAATATGGCAGAGGAGGTTGGAAGAGGCAGATGGTGGGAAAGAAGAGCTCTATTGTGGAGGAAATGTGAAGTTCCTGGATTTTGTGGGGGGAAACGTGTTTTTACAAATGGGTCAATCTGATGGATGGGGGCCAGCATGAGTGAGAGGAGGTCCTCCATCAATGCCATGCCCCCCTTGCTGGCGCCACCGCTGCCTCCTCGGCACGCCTCTCTTTCTGGTCCCTACCAGCCTCATCCACTGCGAAACAGCATGGAGTGTGCCCAGCTGGCTGGGTTATCAACAGTGTTCCCTGTACCAGCGTGTAAGCCAGCGTGGTGTAGTGGTTAGAGTGCTGGACTAGGGGCGGGGGGACCAGAGTTCAAATCTCCATTCAGCCATCATACTAGCTGGGTGACTCTGGGCCAGTCACTTCTTTCTCAGCCTAGCCCACTTCACAGGGTTGTTGTGAAAGAGAAAGGGCTCCTTGGAGGAAGAGTGGGATATAAATGTAATAATAATAATAATAATAATAATACCAGGGATTTCCCAGAGGTTAACTACAACTCCCATGATCACCCAGGGTAAGGGTTCCTTTTGCAGCTGGGGATGCTGGGAGTTGTAGTCAGCCACCTCTGGGATTCCCTGTTACGAGGAACACTGGTTCCCAGAAGCCTTCCCAGACGGCAGGCTTCACCATGGGTTTACTGCGCGTTCGAAGCTGCCCAAAAAACCGGATGCAAAAAGTAGATTTTTTAAAATCCTGGATATAAATCGGGGTATGCTTTAAGGCGCAGTGAAAACCCCGAATCTTGTGTGATGTTCTCCCCAATCGCTCACAAATCTCAAATGCACCCACTCCTCCACTCCACGCCGGAGGAGACACAAGCTCAAAGCCGGGGGTGAAACACTTCCCACCTCTCCTCTTCCAGCTGTCGCTGAACTACAACTCCCATGGCCCCCAACCCAGGTGCCTTTTGCCTCCGTTGCCCAGACAGCCGCCTAAGCGGGACCGACCTCCCCCTCAGTCTGGAGCATGGCGGTTTCTCTGCACACGCATGCCCGGCCAGTCTGCAGTCAGCACTCCCCTTTCCCGCCGCTTGTGAACAGGTCGGCCGCCATGCTAAAATACTTTCTGCCTCCTTCTTCCCGGGCAGAATCGGCACAACCCTCAACATTGACTGCTCAGCCGCTGCCAGCAAATGTGCAGAGCCGGGTCAACAATGCCGGTACGTAACTGTGCCGACATCTGTCATGTGGGGCTCTGCCCGGTTGCATCACTCTGTGGGGCTATCCTCACGATCCTATTATTATTATTATTATTATTATTATTATTATTTTACATTTATATCCCGCTCTTCCTCCAAGGAGCCCAGAGCGGTGTACTACATACTTCGGTTTCTCCTCACAACAACCCTGTGAACTAGGTTAGGCTGAGAGAGAGAAAAGTGACTGGCCCAGAGTCAGCCAGCTAGTATTATGGCTGAATGGGGGATTTGAACTCGGGTCTCCCTGGTCCTAGTCCAGCACTCTAACTACTACACCATGCTGGCTCTTCAGGCTCGCTTCTGATTGGCAGTGCTGCTCTTAGGAGCGGCTATTTGGCCAGAAGCCCACTGATTAAGATTAAAGTTCTCCATGCATATGGAAGACAGGAGCCTTTTAAACCACACACAGGAATCATTTGCCTGCAAGCCATTCACCTGTACACCTTAGAGGGGCTCATTGTTTTCTTTGTCACTCATTTGCCCTCGGGTCCGCCTGGGGTCCCATACCAAGCGCCCCCCTCAATAACACCATTCGGTTCAGGCCTTGAAATTACCTGGTCTTGTGGGCAGCAAGCATGAACTGCCCCCTTGCTAAGCAGGGTCCACCCTGGTTTGCATTTGGATGGGAGATGACATGTGAACATTGTCAGATATTCCCCTTAAGGGATGGGGCCGCTCTGGGAAGAGCTTTAAAACACGCTTCCCCAATAAATTGTGGCTACAGATGCTGGGAGTTGTAGTTCAGCAACATCTGGAGGGCCACAGGTTGGGGAAGCGTGTTTTAAAAGGTTCCAAGTTCCTAAGACAGGGCTGAGAGAGACTCCTGTGTGCAACCTTGGAGAAGCTGCTGGCAGTCTGGGTAGTCAGTACTGAGCTAGAGGGACCAATGGTCTGACTCGGTATACGGCAGCTTCCTATGTCCCTATGAAAACAATCGTCTGTGAGCTGGGTACAGAGGTGGGAGGCAGCAGCAAGCCCAGAGCTCATACCCAGCTCTAGAGAGAGGTCACCCATCTCGATCCGACTTCCTTTTCCCTGCAAAAATGTTATGGTCACTACGAAATGCTTTGGGGTTTCTGCAGCATCTCTGTGCATCACTGGTCCTGATGCTAATTCTGTCGCACGGCCTTGTCCTCTTCCCTTCCAGCTCCCCAAACTACGATACCCCGTGCAGTGCTGCCTCTGGCCACCCGCCGTGCCCCAATACGGAGGACCAAGAAAAAGATCACGGGGAGGACGGACGAAACTCTCCAGGCCTCTGTGCGTCAGCTGGCCAGAACAGCTGCCAGAGCAAGTGAAGACATCAAAGAGGTCCTCGCCCTGACCCAGGAGAATGGGAGGAAGATGGCCACTGCCCTGGAAGGGTTGTCTGCTAGCATCAATGAACTGAAGGTGGCTTTTCAAAGGAGCGTGGGAGGACGTGGCCCCTCTCTGCACTTATATCCCCACTGATGAACCTCCCCATGTTATCAACCCCCACCAGTGTCCCCTCTCACAGGGATTCCCAGATGTTGACTACAACTCCCATAATACCCAGCCAAAGGCCATTCCAGCTGGGGATGCTGGGAGTTGTAGTGAACAGCTGGGGATCCCTGTTAGAGGGGATACTGTCCCCCACCCCAGTGATTGGTCAATGTTTATAGTGATAGCAATGGACCTGTTATCCTCTGAGGCTCTTCCAGTCACCCCCCACCCAAATCCCCATCCCTGCCGAGGGGTTCAACACCAAGGGGAAGAAGAAGGGAACTGTCCCTTGGAGAGAGCTGCATTATGATCTCTAGGAACCTATAAAGCCCGAAACAGCTTGGGCCCTGGGTATTTAAGAGAACATCTTCTTTGTCATGAACCCCACCGCCCACTGAAGTCATCTGGAGACATCCATCTGCAGTTGCCACTGGCTCATCTGGTGGTTACTCAGGGACGGGCCTTCTCCGTTGCTGCCCCGAGGCTTTGGAATGCGCTCCCTAGTGAAATCAAAGCCTCCCCATCTCTGATAACTTTTAAAGTCTTTGAAGACACATCTGTTCACCCAAGCTTTAAGCTGATATTGTTTTGATGGTGTTAATGTTTTCAGAATATTGTTTTAAAATTTTAAATTGTTTTTAACTATATGATTTACTTTTGTTTTTATCTTGTTGTAAACCGCCCAGAGATGTAAGTTTTGGGCAGTATAAAAATATGTTACATAAAATAAATAATAATTACTGGGACACCCACATGCTCTATTCTGGGTGAGCGAGGGCAAGGCTACTGTCGATTGCTCCTGACTGTTCCCAATATACTAACAAAATGCTAGGCAGTCCATCCTAGCGGTTCCATAATTTGCATTATCTTCTTATTTTGAACAGTACTCGACCGTTCTACACTATCCTGGTCTTGGACCGTAATAAAGATGCCTTGATTTTGATTGGAGAAGGCAGAGGCGAGCGGAAACCGGCAGGAGACCCACAGCCCTCTCTGTGGGGTGTGACTGTGCTCCCTGGGCTGGGTCTGGCAATACCAGGCAATGGCAGATATACAGAGTGTTTCTGGGGGTGAAGGGAAGGGGGGGGGGCACGCCGGTGGTGACCACAAGTGATGGGTTTGGCCAGTGGCCAAGCCAGCATTTGTGGCCCTCGGACGATGTGGCTAGCAGCAGATGTCGTTTCCCAGTGGTGAGCAGACCCCCAAGCCCAAGGTGGGACCAGTCTACTGGCACTCTCCCCCCCCCCCACCATCAAAGGAACATGCCTACATCTCTGCTTCGCCATCTACTCTGATCTCCTGGAAGTCTAGCAGCAGCAGCAGCATCCACCTTGGGGCAGATTTGTTCTCAAAAATGGCAGACTGAGATCACCGCATGGGCAGGGAGGGGGTATTGAGCCCTTTCCCTGTGTGCCAGTTTCCTAGGCAAACTCTCCAGGCCTCCAAAGGGTGCCACTGCAGCCAGGACGCGAGAACAGCCCCACTGCGCCAGGCACCAGGAGGCCTCTTGAGCCCCGGATCCTGTTCCCCACAGTGGCCCACCAGATGCATTGGGGAAGCCCACGGGCCAGAAAGGAGAGCAGGCCCTCTCTCCTGCTGTTGCTCCCTTGCAACTGGGATCGGAGGCATTCTGCCTCGGGAGGCTGGAGGTGGCCTCTAGCCCCCAGACTAGCAGCCATGGCGATAGCCCTGTCCTCCAACAGTGGGGTTGGTTCTCAGCAGCCAAACAGCACCAGAGCTCGGCAGTCGCTTCCTCTGCGGTTAGAGTTGCCCACATTTCATAGCCAGAATGAGGGACACACATGGGGGGGGGGTTATCATGGATGGATTGGTGATTGACTGATATGCTATTGAATAAATGAGGGACCAATGCTGTCCCTCTAGGGTCCAACATCTCATCCCTGAAATGGGGGACATCCTGTGTCATGGGGGGGACGGACAGTGGGCAACCCTATCTGCCTGGATCAGGCCCATCCGAGACCACTGTTGGGAAGCAGCCATCCGTCCCGAACCTGGCCATGGCTTGTTTGACCCCGATTGCCCTCGTGCTCGAGGGGTTTCTTCCTTTGCTCTTTGACACTCAGCGCCGGAGCCTCCATCTTCATGAGGCCCTCTGCGGTCTCTGCAGTCCGCCGCCCCGCCGCAGGCCAGGCACGACTGATTGAGCCAAGGAGCCCATCTCAGAGACAAGCCGGCCCCCAGGACTGCTGCATGGTTGCTGCATCTTCCCAGGCGGTCCCTCCCTCTTCCATTACGTGCAGTACTGAGGTGACCCTTCCAGACCTATGGCACTCCGGGACACAGTCAAGCATCCGCCCGCCCGTGTGCTCCTCCAGAGCTATGCAAGGAGGCCAAACCCAGGACTTGGGGACACAGAGGAAAGGAACCCTCTTCCCTGGCCTACCTGGAGATGATCCTATCTGGAGATGCTGCTGCCAGCGGTTGTACCTGGGCCCGTCTGCATGCAAAGACGCCGATCTTCCACTGAGCTACGGCCCCATCAGCCCACCTCCCATATAAACACAGGGATGCAGGAAACTTCCTTGAACTGAGCCAAGCAGTTCTCCCCCTGAGAGCCGTAGCCCCATCTCTAGTCTGGCCCTGCTGGGCCCCTGCAAAGTCCAAGAGCAGGATCCCAGCTAGCAGAGGAGCATCTGGCTTCAGCCTCTCCAGAACTGCCTGCAGACCATGAGGAGCTGTGTCTACGCATGCGAGCTGGGCGCTTTGTCGGCTGTGGTCTCTGAGACCTGGAGGGGTCACCCTGCTCACACATTTCTTTTTTTAAATGCACAAAGCCACAATTCTTTTTTTAAATGCACAAATTTTTATTACCTGTAGTAAAAACTGTTGTCAGTGGGCCTTGTAAACTGAAATTAAGAGAATTTAGATATTTACGACCCATGGTCAGTTTACAAATCAATTAGAAATAGTAGAATAAAAGGAATCCTACAAGAGGTTAACAGTTGCTAGAATATAATAAAACATCAATCACATACAGAACCGAATTAAAAATATCAGGTAAGTATGCAACTTTTACAATCCATTCTACGTTTCGCATGCATATGGTTAATTATTGCACTTCTTTGGTATCAAACACATTTTGATTTCTTCCCTTAATTCAAAGAACCTCAACAAAACATTTCCTTGAGACAGCCAGCATACTTCTGTGTGGAATAATAAACGAGGATGCTCAGACCCCATCTCATCACACAAAATTGTGAACCACCTCCAATTCAAAGCATTACACTTGATGACATGAATGATTTTAACCAACTGTGCCAATACTTCATGCAAATGGAGAGGAGAGCTGGTCTTTGGGGAGCAAGCATGACTTGTCCCCTTAGCTAAGCAGGGTCTGCCCTGGTTTGCATTTGCATGGGAGACTAGAAGTGTGAGCACTGCAAGAGATTCCCGAGAAGACAAATTGCCTGCCTCAGCATTCCTTTCCAGAAAGAAATGGCCTCAGGCTGGGTTTCCACATTCAGAGCTGCCTCTTTCCCTCTCAGAAGTGCTACGCTTTTACCCCCAGCATCAACTTGGGAACTCTCTGCCACTGGACCCCCAAAGCAGTTCCGGCTAGCCATTCACGGCCCCTCTGCACTGGCTGCCATGGCCTACCCATCTGCACTGGATGAGTACCCAGCAGGCCTCAAGTGAAATCCGGGGCTCTGCACGTCTCAGCTGGCGGGGGCCCAAAATCAAACTTGGCCTGGGGCACAAGCACATGCCTTAGTGGGCTGCACCAGGTGCGAGGAAGGTGTTGGGAGAGAGGTGCATCCCCTATGTGAAGTTACTCTTTAGTATTGATTTGATTTCTATACGGCTCCTCCAAAAAGAGCATCACCGAAGACATTCTATTGGGGGTGGGGTGTATGAGAGAAATTGAGAGACAGAGACCCCACACATCTCTTTCCCCATTCCCCCCTCTGGCTCCAGCACGGGTCACAATCACACTCGGCCTCCTGGCGCAGTGTGGGCCAGCGGTGACTACACCACCCTGGACAGACTAGAGACGACTTGGGGGCCCCAAGGGGTGTGGAGGCCCTGGACTTGGGCCCCAAAGTCCAGGGGGGAAAGCACCACTGTGCATGCCCCCTTGATTTGAGGGCTGCAGTTCAACCTCCATCTTTATGGGTCAGGGCTGCTCAACTTCAGCCCTCCTGCAGATGTGGACCTAGAAGTCCCATAACTCCTGGCTGTTGGCCAATGTGGCTGGGGATTATGGGAGTTGTAGTCCAAAAACAGCTGGTGAGGGGGGACTAAGTTGAGCAGGCCTGTTAGAGGTTTTCCCTCCGGATTCAGTCACTTCCCTTGACTCTTTTATTTGTTTGTTTAACACATTTTTATACCGCCCCAAACCTACATCTCTGGGTGGTTTACAACAGAATAAAAACAGAAAGTAAAACAGTTAAAAACTAAAAAATTTTTGAAACATTACAACAATTTAAACATTTTTAAACAATATTTTAGAAGAGCATTAAAACAATATTAATGAATTAATATTGCAACCAACTGGTCACTGCACATTCCCTAAGACGCACAAAACTGCTCCCCAGGCCCTCGGCTTGGCATGGGGTTCAAGCACATGCCATGGTGGGTTGGACCGGGTGCGAGGAAGGTGCCGGGAGAGAGGTGCTTAACTGCCATCCCCCCCGCCAACATATCTGGCCTGAAAGAACCAAGACCGCCCCCCAGCAAGCCATCACTCTGCTTTCCTTCCTCGGGAGGCCTCGTGCCTTCTTCCCACCAACAAGCTTCCTTCGATTTCCCATCAACCCATTCTTTCCACATGCTGCTGTCGTTAGCATTGTGGACTCTCTTTCCTGATTATCTGATCATCTACGCCTGTGGCCATTAATTACACCAGCCCGGTCCCAGAGACTCTCATGAACTCTGGGTCTCTGGGGCTTCTAAGGAAGGGAGGTGCACCGGTGGAATGGCCAACCTGCAGGCGGCCGCCAAAGCCAGCCAGCCTCTGGTGCCAGCCCTTCAACAGCAACAAATATTTCTATACCACTTTTCAGCAAAAGTTTCCAAAGCAGTTTACAAAGATCAATCAATCGATCAATCAACCAATCAATGAATCAGATGGTTCCCTGTCCCCAAAGGGATCTAAATCTAAAAAGAAACTTAAGACAGACCCCAGTAACATCCACTGGAGGGATGCTGTGCTGGGGGTGGAGAGGGCCAGTTGCTCTCCGCCTGCTAAATAAAGAGAATTACCACTTTAAAAAAGGTGTGTCTTTGCCCAGTTAGCAGGAAATAGCACTCAGTCTTCAGTGCGGGATTGAGGGCTAGGCAGAGTTTGGGGCGGAGCTGCCCCACATGAAACGGCTGGGGGAGATCATCAGGAGATCCGGTTAATGCAGCAGGTGTTATCAGTATGCTGATGACACCCAGATCAATTTCTCCATATTGACCTCATCAGGAAATGGCATAACTTCCCTAAATGACTGCTTGCAGGTGGAAATGGGCTGGATGAGGGATAATAAACTGAAGCTGAATCAAGACGAAGGAACTGCCTGTGGGGGCTAGGGACGCAAGAGATGGTTTAGATCTGCCTGTTTTGGCTGGGGAGACACTGCCTAAATGGGTGAGCTGTGGCAAGGTGAAACAGAGAGGAAGGGGAGCAAAGCTTCCAGTGCCAGGATGCCCCAGTTGGAGGCCTCTTGGAAAGATGTGGGCCAACCTGTGCCCCCCCTTCTTCCCAGAAATAGTGGTCATTCCCAGGCAATGCAGAGCTGAGCCTCCCGTCACTGACCTGGGGTGTTCCCAGGCGCTCATTTTACTTTGGAAGGGTAGGTGTGTGTTCACACGTCATCCAGAAAGAAGCCCCTGCAAGCTATCCGGGAACATTATGAACGATTCGGGTTTTTCATTGCACACTGGTGCTTAGACCAATTTATATCTGGGGTTTTAAAAAATCCGCTTTCCCCATCGGTTAGTTTGGGCAAACTTGAACAAGCAGTAAAGCCTCGCAGCAGACCTGCGGTGAACCTGCTGTCTGGGAAAGCTCCTGATGCTGAATCTTTCGTTGCAGATCCATCAGCAGGCACAGGGAATGGAGGCCACGGGAAGTAACCCAGCGGTTTCTCCGCATAAGTCTCAGACGATATGCATGCTGAGATGGCTCCGCCGCCAGATTCAGAAACAGAAGCCGCCTGCTCCCATGAGAAGTGTAAGGGTAGGAGAAAGATGTCGAGAGAGCAGGTGGTCACGAGGGGTGGGGCAATGGAGCAGGAGAAAGCGTGTGACGTGGCATCGTGCAGTTATGAAAAGCGAGCTAGTACAGCCACAGAGAGGTGCGGGGAGCTATCCAGAACTTCCGGAGACGCCTGCAGATCCACCACCGGGCCCAGGTGAGGAAGAACACAGTGCGCCAGCAGCAAAGCGTGAGTACTTCCAGCGGTGGGCGGGACTTGGGGCGGAAGCGGGTTGGGAGATTGACACAGAGGCCTGTATAAACGCCCCTGTCACCTCCAGATACAGAGCTTCTTACTCTGCATTCTTCCTACCATCAAGGGGAAGGGAGGCCCAGTTTACAAGGGGTGGGAAAGGTCCATCCCCAAAGTCTTGGGCGAGTGCTGTCCTTCTCCATGCTCTCTACTGTGAATGGTCCTGGCTCTCTGCCCATTGGCTGCCCTTCTCACCCTGGCCAATCAGGAGCGCAGGGGGCTCCTCCTTCAGGGGCGGAGGCTTCTCCTGCCCTCAGACCGAACCTGAGCCCAGCCCTCCTTTCTCAACACAGATCCAACCCTCCCGTGACTGGCTTGCTCTCGAACCTTTTTCTTGCAGGACTGTGAGGAGGATATCCCATTGCTGTGGTCCCTCTGCCACCAGAGTCTGAAGCCACCGGCAACAATGAGAAGTGTACGTCTGTTGGCGGGGGGTCGGTCAGTCCACCCAAGGAAGGTCTCTGGCCCAAGGAGGATGCATTCTTCCTGCCGTCACCCAGAATGAAGCCCCTGCAAGCTTTCTGGGAACACTCCATACACGATTCGGGTTTTTCATTGCGCACTGCTGCTTAGCCCAATGTATATCTGGGGTTTATTTAAAAAATCCACTCTTCCCATCGGTTAGTTTGGGCAAACTTGAACAAGCAGTAAAGCCTCGCAGCAAACCTGCGGTGAACCTGCTGTCTGGGAAAGCTCCTGATGCTGACTGTTTCGTTGCAGATCCATCTGTGGGCCCAGCGCCACAGGAACTGGAGGCCACAATAACTGACACACCAGTTTTCCTGTGTAAGTCTCCCTAAGATGTATCCCTGCCCCAAGGAGCTTACATTCTCCACTTGAACAAAGGTGGAGGAACAAAGGGTCTCCACAGTCTGCCCCGGGGGACAGCCAGTCCCGGAATTCCCTGGCAGGGCGTTGGCCAATATTTCTTCCCCGAGTTCTTTCCATGAGATCCCAGGGACTGAGCCTCACTTTCCAAGGGGGGGAGCCTCCGTCCTTCTCTCTGCTCCCTCCAAGGGGGCAAAATGGAGGCTGGGCTTCCTGCCAGCCTTGTGCCTATATCTCCACCCCACCACTCCTCTGCGGAACCTCGGCACATGGGAAGCTGCCTTCTTCCGCTCAGGTTTGTCTTCCCAGACTGGCAGCAGCTCCTCCGAGGTCGCAGGCAGGCCTGTGACTGGCTTGTTCTTGAACCTTTTTCTTGCAGGGCTTTGAGCACAAGACCCGCCACCAGATTCTGAAGCCTCCTTCTCCAATGAGAAGTGTAAGTCTGTTGGGGGGGGCGGGGCGGTCAGTCTGCCCAAGGCAGGTCTCTGCCCCAAGGAGGTTGCGTTCTTCCTGCTGTCAAGGGGGAAGAGAGGCCCAGTTTACAAGGGGTGGGAAAGGTCCATCCCCAAAGTCTTGGGCGAGAGCTGTCCTTCTCTACGCTCTCTGCTGTGAATGGTCCTGGCTCTCTCGGGAGCACTGCCAAAGGGCCGATGGATCCCTTGTGGGCAGACGGGGTGTGGGCTTTATGCCACCGGGGCCCCTTGTTTTCTTTTCCCTGGTCCACGGCAGCCTCCAGACTGGGCACTAAAAGCACATTTCTCCTTTGCAGATTTATTACCAACAATGATAAGCGGCTCTGTGTTGATCCCAGGCTGAAATGGGTCCGGGAGAGAATCCATTCCTTCTTAGAAAACTAACCAGGTCCTGTTTCCGCCTCCTGTACCCCCAGAAGGGAAGAGAAATGATCAACCGGGAGCTACCAGCTTGTGGAGGAGAGGAGGAAGTTATACAAGGCTGAACGCTAGGCTATATCCATCGTCATGGACAGCTTCAAAGCGGATGGCTGCCTTGAATTATTATTATTTATTGTTTTTAATAACCACATGTACACTTTGATTGCTCATTTATTCTTCGCATCATAAAAAAATAATAAAACATAAGCATTTTGAAAACAGTTGCCTGACTTCTTTGGGGATTAGTGGTAGGGTGGTATCCTGGGGACATCAAGAGTGGTAACCAATTGGTGCGGCCCAGAGTGGATTTGGAGATGTCAGAGGTACTAGCCATTTGGTACTGTCCTCAACTTGCTTATTGGTGTAATTGGGCACTAGTCACTTGTTACTGCCTGGAGCTGGCTGGGTTCCATCCTGGGTGGGTACTCACCATTTGGTTCCTCGATAAGTAGTTTGGTGGCGGCATGGGTGCTAGCCAATTAGTGCTGCGCAAAGCTGGCTCAGATGAACATTTGGGCCAGTCATCTTCCAGCTTGGTGCAAATGTGGTGGGTGGAGAACTCAGACAGCAACCCTCGGCATGAATCCTGGGAACCGAGTGTGAAAAAAGATGTCCATCTTTTCGTTAGTGGAATCTTGGAGAGTGGTTTGAGATGGCAGAAAGAGACTGCAGGAGTTTCCATTTGTCCCAGCTCTCTGCTAGGTGGCTGGCTCATGGCTTACCCTTCGCCTTGGAACCCTAGAGTTGGGCTGGATCTTGGAGCTCTTCTAGTCTACCATCCCTTAGGAAATCCCTCTAGCGACTAGCCAGCATATTCCTAATCCCACATAGGCGTGTGCCGAGTAGAAGGCGTCCTATCTCTGGTTTCCATCATATCTGCAATATCTCGGCTTTGCATGTCTCCCCCCTACAGCAAAGACCAACGGTGGGGAACGGACCATGATGTTCCCTTTCAATCACGCCGTGTTCCTGGGGCATGGAGAAAGTGAGGAGGGTAGCGTTTTGCCTACAGTGTGCTTGAGCAATCGAGGGAGCAGACAGGAGAGTCCATCAGGCAGGGTTTTAAACCTGTAGCCAATTCAAAGAGCCCACCAGCCAGCTGAAAGGAAGAGGATGGACTCACAGCCACTCCCACTTAGGCAGAGATACGTACCTCCAGGCTCCTCTCTGGGAGGTCCAGAAGCCAACTCTAGAATCAGTTTTCTACTACCTCATCTGGTGCACTCCAAAAAGCCTTTGGTGTTGCGACTCCAGATTACGGGATGTTTTGGCTCGCAATCCTCAGAATCCAAATGCTGTCTTAACCCTTCTGAGAAATCTCTGCTCCAAACCCTAACTCTTCCTTCCCATCTTCTGCTGGACAGAGAAGGGAGGGGATCCCATTGTCCTCCCGGGCAAAGGTGGAAAGGACACCAGGGTCTGATTCTGGACCTCAGCTGACCACTTCGCACAAGGCATCCAGCGGGGAAGAGTAGCCAAGCTGATCTGTTCCCTCCTTTTCTCTCCCTCCCTCTGTCCCGTCACAAAAGGAAGATGGAGAAGCCGTGGTCTTACTGGAGGAGGAGGAGGAAACTCAGCCGGCAGCAGCCGTGGCACTAAGGAATTGGTTTGGGGCACGTGGCCCTTGGGCTCACTTTAAACGAGGCCTCTATGCTTCCCCCTCTCCACCACAGACGGCAAAGATGAAGACCTCGGTGGTTGCCATACAGGTTGTCCTGCTCATGGCCACCGTCCTCTTAACCTCAGCTGAGGTTGTTCTTGGTAAGCGGGGAGTCCTTTATTTTCTCTCTTTCTCTCCATGGATCTACACTGCTAGAGGAAACTCTTATTTTGATCTTAAGGTTTTAACGGATGCTCAAGGGAAAAGTCACATGACTATCTCTGACCCGAACAGGCTGGTCTTCAGGCAACTGGGGTGTGGGTTGGGTACTTGAAACACCCTGTACTTGAAACAAACTGGGATATCAAACCACAATTTGATGCTGGACTGATATTATGTATGAATATGCACAAATCAGATTTTCAGATTTGATTGAAATTTGAATTGAAGCTGGCCAATTTGATTCAAATTCAAATCGAATTGGCCCAAAACAGGTTGATTCGATTCAAATTTGATTCTGATTCAAATGTGAACCAATTCAAGCTATTTTGGCACTCTTTTTCTTTGACCAATCAGGGTCCCTGAATGGTTTTTTAAAGGTGCCAAAATGTCTCTAAACTGCCGTTGAATTGATTCAAATTAGATTCTGGTTGATTCCATTTAAATTCAAATCGAATCGCCCTTTTTAGGGGCGATCCAATTCAAGTTCGAATCATTCAAATCGGCCAGATAAGAATTTGAATCGATTCGCACATCTCTAATATTCTGGTTTGTTCAAATTAGTTGCTGAACAAACCGTATTTCCCTTCATTTGTATGTTGTGATGAGCTGTGGTTTGTTCTTGAGAAGAGAGCGGATGCTTTCGTTCTTCTCTTGCACTTGTTAAAGGACCTACCCAGACCTGACTTGGAGATGGCATGGAGACTAGCCACTTGGTGCTATCCTTAACTAGCTTATCAGTGCCATGGGATGGTGGCCATAATTCAGTGGAGGAGCCTCTGCTTTGCATGCAGAGGGTTCCAAGTTCCCTCCCTGGCAGCATCTCTAGATAGGGCTGAGAAAGACTCCTGCCTGAAACCTTAGAGAGTATTGGAACTGGCCTTATACTGAGTCAGACGCTTGGTCCATCTAGCTCAGTATTGTCGGCACTGGCTGGCAGCTGCTCTCCTGAATTTCAGGCATGAGTCTCTCCCAGCCCGACCTGAGATGCTGTCAGGATTTGAACCCGGTACCTTCTGCATATGAAAGACAACTGTCCTTAAAGAGAACCAGGCTCTAAAAAAGTCAGTTGGTATGGGCCTGACTGCTGTATCCATCCATTCGGCCAGTGTTAATTCACGGGGTTGCTGCCAGGTTATTTTCCTTTCAGGGGGAATGGGGAGCCCAAGTAGGCCCATCTAGTCCAGCATCCTGTTTCCCACAGTGTCCCACCAGATACCTCTGGGAAGTCCACACACTGCATGCCCTCTCTCCTGGGCCAATCAGGGGTCAGCTGGCTCTGTCACGAGGGTCCCCAATCTACTGGCAACACAATGCATGCTGGGATAGCTCTTTGGATTGTGCAGGACCCAGCTCCCGACTTCAGACATGAAGACGCCAGCCGTCTGCATCATCTGAGAGCAGAGTTCACAGTTACCACTGATCTGTGGGAGACAGAGCAGGAGATCCCCCACCAGCACCCACAAAAAAGCAACAAAGCCTTTCCAAAGAGCCACAACTATGTCCTGCCAGCCTCCAAATCCCCCCGCTGAAGCCACCTGCCAAGGAAAACCAAGGGGGATTCCCACCATGTCTCCAGGGAGGATCAGGTCCAGTAACAGCTTGGATTGGGTCCAGTAACAGCTTGGATCGGGTCCGGCTCGCCCGCACTCCCAGGAACCAGCTCCCCCCCCCCAGATAGTCCTGTTTCCGCCCTCTTCTCTGTTGCTCTCTCCGTCTCTCTGCTCCCTGGTTGCCCTGCTAGGGACAGTCTATGGTGGAGACGGAAGGGCGTCCCGCGGCTTGCATGGCGGCTGGCAACTTCCCCGTCCAACCATTCCCTCGGGCCGTCTTCCATCTTTAAAAAAAAACCCTTTAAAAAGCATTAAACTAGCATTGGGTCAGTTGAAGATGTAGGCATAGGAGAAAGAAAACACAAAAGCAAGAAACCACCCCATGGGGAGCTTTTCTGAAGGTAGTTTGGGGTGGGGGAGTCACCCCCACTCAGTTTAGAGTCAGGTCCACGGCGAGCTCCTCCTGCATCCCAGGCTCTTGCTGGTTTCTACCTAGCCTTTCTCTTTAAGGATGAGCCCTTTGGGGAGAGGGAACCAGCGGCCGCGATTCCTGTGAGGAATCCTGTGAGTGCTTCCGGAAGGAAATGAAAGGCAAGCCACAGTCTCCCTCTCAGCTCCCACCGTCACCTAGGGAAGGGGCAGCAGCCAAATTCTCCTTCCCAAATCAGTGCAGGAGGAAGCTCTGGTTGGCGAGAGCACAGCACTAGTGCGGGGGCGGACTCTGCAGATCCGCCTGAAGATCCGCCACCGGGCGAGGGAGAACACTGAGCACAGAGCATGAGTACTTCCGGCAGTGGGACTGCCTTCCCTTGCTTCTGTCCCACCCAGATCTCAAACCAAAAAAAGGAAGTGAAGATGGCGTCGGGTAAAAACTTTGCACAGCCAGCCCCAGTGGCTGGTTCTGAAGACAATCCCCTTGACTAATGGATTGTACCCCTCTGAGACAGAGTTGGGGAATGGGGGGTAGAGAGAGAGCGCGTGAGTGTGTTGTACGGAGAGAGTCCAGAACGGAATTGCAGAATCTCCCGCCACCACAGCCTCCCTGGCCCTCTCCCACCCTGAGTGCAGACACCATCAGTGGCTGGTTCTGAAGACAATCCCTTTGTCTCCCCTTGCCTAATGGATCATATCCAAGGCAGCATCCAATATCCAAGAGGAGACTCTCTGCTGGCAGCAGTATGAATCCCGCTACGCCTCCTCTGGACAGCAAGCAGGTGCAGCCTCAGATTTATTATTATTATATTATTATATTAGCCCCCTCCCTGGCTCCTTTTAAGCCCCTTCTGGAGGCCCACCTGTTTCACCAGGCGTTTGCCCTTTAAATATTATTATGTTCATTAATAGTTATTGGTGCCATGACGTCTCATCTTAAGCCTGTCTTCCCTTGCTTCTGTCCTACCCACATCTCACAACAACAGGTCATTTCGGGTATGATTTCTGCACGACCATCCGCTCCAATTCAGCCACCCACAGGAGATTTGGACGAGGTAAGACCACAGATCAGTCTTCTTAGCAGGGAACTGGCCCGATTCAGCCCCAGCACAGAATCCCACCAGTGGCTCTTGCTGGTTTCTACCGAGCATCTCTCTTAGATTGAGAGCCCTTTTGGGAGAGGGGACCATCTTATTTGTTTATTAGAGTGATTTGTTTATGTCAAACACTTTGAGGACTTTGCTGAGACGTGGCATAGAGATATGCGTGGTAGTAGCAGATCAGCTATCTGTTGATAATTGGGTATTCTGATCATCAGAATTATTATCCAAAAAACTGTAGGAAAAGTATTTTGATTTTCCCTGAGGACATCCCAGTGTCAAAAAAGAGAGAGCAGTACATCCAGCTCATTTCAGTGGCAGGATGGTCATGAAACATACAGTGTTTCATGAGAAAACTTCAAAAAAGTATCATTTAAAAAACCCCTTAACAATAAACCACGAAATTAGCATTGGGTCAGTTGAAGCTGACTGGAATTAGCATTGGCTCCACGATCAGTATCAACTCACAGCTGTTTTCCCTTTCTTCTGTCCCACCCAGATCCGCCACCAGCTGTGCAAGAGGAGGCTGTCTGCAGCCAGCAACATGAATCCTGCCATGCCTCCTCAGGGCAGCAAGCGGGCCAGCCTTTTGGAGAGGCTAAGACCTCAGATTATTATTTATTACTGGATTCCAAAGGCTCACTATCACCTCACGGCTGTTTTCCCTTGCTTCTGTCCCACCCAGATGAGCCACCAGCTCTCCCAGCTGAAAATATCAACTGCCAGCAGCATGATGGTGGCCATGCCTCGTCCAGCCAGCACGCCGGCCATACCCTTGGCAAGGGTAAGGCCACAGATTTTTTATTATTATAATTTAATAATAAATTATTTTAGTAATATAGCACTGGATTCTGAAGGTTTAGTATCAACTCACGGCTGTTTTCCCTTTCTTCTGTCCCACCCAGATCCGCCACCAGCTGTGCAAGAGGAGGCTGTCTGCAGCCAGCAACATGAATCCCGCCATGCCTCCTCAGGGCAGCAAGCGGGCCAGCCTTTTGGAGAGGCTAAGACTTCAGATTTTTTATTATTATTATATTATAATATTAGCTCCCTGCCTGGCTGCTTTTAAGGTCCTTCTGAAGGCCCACCTTTAATTATTATCATTTTCATTAATAGTTATTGGTACTGCTGTTGTTCACCGCCTAGAGTCCTTGGAGGAGGCAGTATATAAGCACATTTTCATAAATAAACGAAATAAATATGAAAAAGCCAGGTTCACACACCAAACAAACCTTGAGTCAGGTAAATATGTGGCTCACAGTGACCGGTCAGACACACCAGTCAGAAGCCTCTCCCAAGCTAACAGCCTCCGAGGCGTTGGGGTGGTGGCTGCAATTTGCACTTTGTGTGGAGCTGGGCCCCCGTCTCCTTCGAGAACTGATGCAGGAAAGCAGAGTGGCTCACGGAAGAGCAGGACAGCCCACGTTCTCACGAGTTTCCATGTGCCTCCGTTCCTTGGTTTTGTGGGAGAGGGTGATTCACAGCTGGCCTGTGTCCTGGGGAATGATGGGGGAAACTGTGAGCAGTGTCAACTCACGGCTGTCTTCTCTTGCTTCTGCCCCACCCTGATCTCCCGCCAGCTATCCAAGCGGAGGCTCTCCTCCACCAGCAGCCTGCAGCCCGCCGTCTCTCTCCCGGAGATCAAACGAGCCAGGCCAAACTCAAGGTAAGGCCACTGATCAGTGGAACTGGCCCAATTCACCCCCAGCACAGCATCCCACCAGTGCCGGGTTCTACCTAGCGTTTTTCCTTCGATTGTGAGAGGGTTGATCCGAGTGATTTGTTTATGTGCCCCACTTGGAGGACTTTGTTGAGACGTGGCCTAGAAATATGTGGAATAGCAGCAGATTTGGTGTCTGTAGGTAATTGGCTAGTCTGAGTACCAGAACTGCATCCAGAAAAACTGCAGGAAAATGATGTAAATTTGCCCTGAGGACATACCAGTGTCATAAGCAGAACGTTCCGCTCATTTCAGTGGCAGGATAGTGCATGCAGAACTTGGTCTCTGTAGGTCATCAGGAGGTATGCCTTTCTTGTGCACAATCACATCCTTCCAAGGAGTCAATAGATCATCATGTCCTTAATGTTAGGGGGAAATGTGTTATATGCTTGTCTATTATACCTTGACCTTCCTTAATCAAATGCAGTGAAATAAAATGGGGAGCAGTAATTAACACTCTCTTCTTTTCCCCTCTCTTCTAGCTGAGGATCTGGCCTTTCCAAAGAGCCACAACTGTGTCCAGCCAGCCTCCAAATCCCCCCGCTGAAGCCACCTGCCAAGGGGGATTCCCACCATGTCTCCAGGGAGGATCAGGTCCAGTGACAGCTTGGATCGGGTCCAGTAACAGCTTGGATCGGGTCCAGCTCGCCCGCCCTCCCAGGAACCAGCCCCCCCCCCCCCGTTAGTCCTGTTTTCGCCCACTTCTCTGTTGCTCTCTCCGTCTCTCTGCTCCCTGGAGTCAATAGATCATCATGTCCTTATTATCGCCAAGATAATGCTGAAAGAGACTCCTGCTTACAACTTCGGAGAAGCCGCTGCCAGTCTGTGTAGACAATACTGAGCTGGATGGACCAAGGGTCTGACTCTATATATAGCAGCTTCCTCTGTTCCTAAGACTCTCCACTTTCAGTGTGTTCTCATGCTTTGATTGTCCCGACCGTCAGGCCTGCAGCACCCAATGAGCAGTGCTCCTTTAAGAAATCTGAAACGTTTTAGAAACACAGAAACTATTCTAAAAGTTTGTCTATATCAGAGATGGCAATTGGCAGATGACTCCATGGCAGAGAGGACTACCATTTGCCCCTTGTGCTACCCTGACCCTTTTCTCTGTGCAAAAGGGGCTGCAATTTGACCCAAATCCTTTGGGAGGGGGGAGGGATAAAGGTGTGACCACCCACAGAAAGCTGTCTGTGCAGCAAGGCGATCACCTCTTTCCCATCTTTGGGGGGGGTAGATGCCAAAAGCAGCTATGAGCATTTGTCCCGAGAGACGGTACCAGTGGGGGAAGCAATGGTCAGAGTGCTTTAGGAAGACCCTGTAACTCTGTTGGTTTCTTTGATAACATGACTGGCAGACATGTTTGTTGCAGACATCTCTCCGTCAGATCCATTTTAAAACTAAAGACGACATTCTGTGTACACCTCAAGTTGCGGATCAAACACAACCCATTTTTCAGGTGCCCAAATGGGGGCCCTCCATGCTGCAGAAGAGAGGCAAGCAGACGGCCAGCAGGTTAATTCTAGTTAAATGGAAGTTTCTGGCCAACTGTGTCTGCCTTGAGGATATTTTGCAAATACGAAAGGGAAGCAAGACGAGAGCTCTAACGTGCTATCCACAGCGCTGGTTCAAGGGTGAGCTACGGCCTTTAAACGGAAGTGCATTTGCAGAGTCCAGCAAACGGAAGTAATGCAGGAAATGGAGACAGGAGCGCTCTCTCAATCACAGCACGCAACACGTGGGATTTTCAGTTTGGTGGTTTTGAAGAAACAACAGGACTAACGTTTTCAGAGGAGCTCTGGACAGAGCGAGTCCCAGTTCTTAAGTGTAAGCATGTGCCGTTAACTCAGGGGCAGGGCACCAGATTAATTCTACAAGGGCACACTCGCTCAGACATCAGGGGGAGGTTTAAATTTAGAGTTACTCACACACAACCGAAAATGCACCGAGTCATAAACGAGAATTTTAACACCGCACTCAACTATTTGTCCGTGCACCAGCTGAGGTGGTCGGTGCCAGCTGGGGACTGAATGCTCCCTGTGGTTTGGACAAGACCTACACACCAGGAGATGGGAAAGAGGCAAGAGCGTTGCAGGGGAACACAAGGACAGCTGGAAGGCTTGCTCCCAGCCAGAGAGAGCAGAGGTACACTCCTGACTGGCAGCCATGTAAGCCCCCAGAAAGGGAGGAGACAGGGAGAGTGATCACGTGAGAGGCGGGCCCAACGGGCATGCCCGACCCAGATTCATACATACTTAAAACATGCAGCTGATCGCCTGCTTTGCTGGCATGAAACGCAAGATACGCAGATACAGTTTTTAGAGGGCTTTTTAAAAATTTGTTTTTTTATCTCCCCCTGCCCCCACCTGCACCGCCACTTTTTCTGCAAAAGAAAGAGTCCTGGTGCAACACTGCTGATACAACTAATCCCTCAAATGTTTTAAGATCCGTTTTTTCAGCATGAACTACAAGTACAAATGATTAATGGAAAACAGCAAAGACTTAACGACCTTCAACCTGGAACTTCCAGTACACACAGCTTTTTAAGAGCATCCATGTGAGCCATTATGAGGAAGACACAGAAGCGTACCACGGTCTACAGAGACTTGGAGAGAGCCCCTTACCTTATGCCGGACATGAGACTTCTGTCGTCAGAATTGAACCTGCTCCCACCTCTGCGTGGCGCACCGTACCCTCGGTTATCTTCCCCGTATCGCCCCTTGTCACGGCGGTTGTCTGTCAAGATATAAGCCTGGTGTTTGACACAATACCAAAGCGTGTGTCCTTTGCCCAAGCTCAAATGCCACCAGCCTCCTTCCCCCAACAGCAAAAGCGATTTCCCAGCATTTCCGGATGCAGACCGCACCTAGCCCCTATCTTGCACGCTGTGCCTGTAATTCTCCTTCTGCTGGGCCGGGTAGGACGGCTGGTTCAGGCCCTAGGGCGCTTGCTGCTGCTGGTCAAAGTTTTACTTCTGGTTGTACATTTCTTGTTGCTGGCCATAGCCCTGCTGCCGGTTGTAGGAGGCTTGCTGTTGGCCGAAGCTGGACAGCTGGTCGTAGAAAGGCCTGCTGCTGAAACGCAGTGGAAAAGAAACAAGTGAGGGCACTAGGTTTTGTCTGCATTGGACACCAGGCCGTATCAAACACAACAAGAGGCAAGACAACCCCAAACACACCAATGAAGTTATGGGACACTCTTAAGCGTTACACACACAGTTAGTGTGCATGGTTTCACCAGGGCAATTCTAAGGGTAATGAATCAGGCATGTTACCACTTTTCCAACGGCTGCAGCCAAAAGCAGTTTTTCAAGTTGGTGTTACATCCACCCACTGGCAAGAGAACATCTCTTATTATAAGGCCTTATTTTTAAAAAAAAACATCCTTCAATATTATAGTGTCTGGATGTGCAAAATGCAGCAGTAACGGAATGAGGAACATAAGAAGCTGCCTGATAGAGTCACACCCTTGGTCTATCTAGCTCAGTATTGTCTACTTAGACTGGCAGTGGCTTCTCCAAGGTTGCAGGCAGGAGTCTCTCCCAGTCGTACCTGGAGATGCTGCCAGGGAGAAAACTTGGAGCCTTTTGCATGGAAGCAGGCAGGTGCAAGTGCTCTTCCCAAAGCGGCCCCATCCCCGAAGGGTAATCTCTTCCAGTGCTCACAAATGTAGTCCCCTATCCAAATGCAAACCAGGGTGGAGCCTGCTTAGCAAAGGGACCATTCATGCTTGCTACCACGAGACCAGTTCTCCTCTGGTGAGAGGCATTAGAAGACTGAGAAAGACCCTTGGTTTGTTTAGCTCAGTACCGTCTACACTGACCGGCAGCAGCTCCTCCAAGGTTGCAGCCAGGGGTCTTTCCCAGTTCTATCTGGAGATGCTGCCAGGGATTGAGTCTGGGGTCTTCTACCTGCAAAGCAGAGGCTCTAATGCTACACCACAGCCCCCTATCCAAAAACTAGGATCTCATTACTGACATATTCTGTCTGTTTCAGCCACTACCTGTAATATTCAATGGTTCTGTGAAACTATGGGCTTATAGTTGTACTTATTTCTTTATTTATCAAGTTGGTACACCACCCCAAACTTTCATCTCTGGGCAGTTAACAATAGCATAAAACAAGTCAAAACATTTAAAAATCAGCCACAGAATAAAACCTAGAAATTTAAAAAGCTAAAAAGCTTGGGTGAAGAGGTGGTGTTTTCAAATGCTTTTAAAAATTGTCAAGAGATGGGGCAACCGAGAAGGCTGTCCCCGTGTGGTCACCAGTCGAGTTGGCTGCGGCAACTGGCGACGGACCTCTCCAGACAACCTCAATGGGCGGTGGGGCTCATCATAAAGAAGGCCTTCGCTTATGGATGGATTTTTTATTCCCAGTGAGTACATCCATAACATCAACTTGAAATGTTGCTTCCAGTGGCTGACATTGAAAGAGTGCCCGATTCCCATTCCCTTGGAATTCCCTCTGTCGCCCAAGCACACCTGCCCACAGGAAGGCCCCATGAAAACATCAGGAGAAAAGAAAAACTCCCACCCACCAGAAGGGAAGCCAGCAGACAGTCAAGTCCTTGGGGGCGGAGCAGGGCGCAGGCGCAGTGGGCCTGTCCAAGATGGCGGCAGCCAGCGCGGACCGTTGAAGCTCTCCTTTGGGGGGGGGCGCGCGCGCCGCGCCCCCTCCCGCCTCCCCTCAGCCCCTCCAGCGGCGGGCCCCGCTTTCCGCTTGGCGGCCGCAGGGCGCTGGGAGGACCTACGCGATCCCATCCCGGCCACCGACCCGTAGGGAGGGAGGAAAGGCGGGCGGGCGGGCGGACAGACACACAAACCATCCGGTCGGCTGCCGCCTCCTCAACTGACTCTAATTAACCACGTGTCGGGACGCGCCGTTCCGCTTTGACTTCGGGGCGCCGCAGCCAATGGGAGCGCGCGGAGCCTACCACCAGCGCGGCGCGTGGGGGGGGGAGAGGGAAGGGAGCGCGGGACAGAATCTACCAATCGGAGCGAGGGATGGGGAGGAAAGCTCTCCCAAAGGGAGCCGGGAGGGACCGTTCAGGTGAGAGCACGGGTGTGTGAGGTGAATAGGATGTACCATCGTGACCACACGGATAAATTAAATGGTGTTTTAAAACTGTGCGGGGTGCTGTTGCTTTTTAAATGGACTGCATGGGCGTTCAAAAGAAGAGAACGGAAACAGTTGTAAAACTGAGCCCAAGAAAGCATTGCATTAGGAGCCCCTGGTGGCGCAGTGGTAAAACTGCCGCCCTGTAACCAGAAGGTTACAAGTTCGATCCTGACCAGGGGCTCAAGGTTGACTCAGCCTTCCATCCTTCCGAGGTCGGTCAAATGAGTACCCAGAATGTTGGGGGCAATATGCTAAATCATTGTAAACCGCTTAGAGAGCTTTGGCTATAGAGCGGTATATAAATGTAAGTGCTATTAGCACTAGTTCTGATGATAAGAAGATTCCACCAAAGCCTAGCCCATTCAATTCCCTTCTCACAAATACGCACATACACACTTTTTTTAAAGCAAGGCTTTTCTCTCACAATATATATTTTTCTGGGATATACATCCTTAGGTTGCAAGCCAATGCACACAACAGTTTCCTCGGAGTTAAGCCCCCCAGGGGTTCATTAAGGCTTCGACTTGGAAACGGTATAGAATGGTTGCAAGCAGGGCTGCTATGAAGAACAGAACTCAATTTTAATGATTTAAATCACAATTTAAATCACTAGTCCAGAAGATTCTATTTAATCACCATTTTCTAGTAAAAATTAAATTCTTGTTGTCTAATATAACCTTAGTATCTATTCAGAGATGTGATACATAACCAGAGATCATAATGCTGTTTCATTTGGGCAACCAGGCCTTGCATTTCTTTGTTGCACGGTTTGCATTTTTGCGCACATGCCTGGCTTACCCCCATGTACAGAAACTTCATTAAAATATTCCCAAGAGAGGTCGCTTTTAAGCGTGCAGCCACGATAGGTGTTTCCCTTCTAAAATGCAGGATACTCTTGGAAAAGGTTTCCTCCATGTTCCTGTTGCTTGCCCAGATCTATTCCAACCTCCCCAAATCCTCTAGTCATCCCTTGGCCTTCTTTATCCCGAATCAGACGCTATTCTGGGGAAGTGTACATATGTTGCCGTGAATTACTGTACCTGGGTTCATTTTAAAATTCAAATACAGGCGCTTCAAATGCACGGTACAGATAGGAAGTATAATGCTGTACCTGTGTAACAGATTTAGGAACACAGGAAGCTGCCATATACTGAGTCAGACCCTTGGTCCATCTAGCTCAGTATTGCCTTCACAGACTGTCAGCGGCTTCTCCCAGGTTGCAGGCAGGAGTCTCTCTCAGCCTGAACTTGGAGATGCTGCTGGGAAGGGAACTGGGAACCTTCCGCTCTTCCCAGTGGGGCTCCATCCACTCATTGTACATTGTACCTATGTGTACACTAATTGTACAATTGTTGAACATAACGTGTGAATGGACCCACAAGTTCACATAATATAATTAAGAGGTATGATTAACACTCATGATGATGATATCTTTGACCTATGTTCTTTACAAATAAAAAAATAAGTAAATAAAATAAAAAATAAAAAATAATTTAAATTTTAAAAATCTGGATTAAAAATATATATATCATTGGTTTCTATCAACCCCAGCTGCAATTATCTCTCCTTCCAATACTACTATCAGTCACCAAAGTTTTAAAAGAATATATTATAATAACCAGCCAACAGCAAACAAAACCAAACTTGGTATAATTAAGGACTAATTAAGGAGAGGTGCACTACTTGAATATTTTGGGCTTGCCTGGACAATCAATGGGAAATATAGATTGCAACTATAGTGAGTTTAGGTCAACGTTCCTCTCCAGTGGTGGGGTTTATTCAGGGCCGGATTATGACATGCTGAGACCCTAAACTATGCCAAGCCTCATGGGTCACCCTTAGCATTACAACACATATACACAATTAAAATGGAAAAAAATAATGCCTTATTTTTACTTGGCCAAATTGCAACGCAAAGCTACTCATCTAACGAAAACAGTGATCTTGCAATAAGCCTGTTTGCATTAGAAAATGCATGATGTAAAGCTTGAAACGTAATCTCTGGGTTTTTTTTTACTTCAGAGGTCTCTCATCCTGTGAGGCCCTGTCAGGGCTGAGAGTGCTTGCTTTGTAATAATTAATAAGCTAATTACTCAGTGAGTGATTAATAAGTTGACATAGCTTGTGCCTAAATCTGGCATGAGGCTTCTTGAACAGGCATCTTCAGCTCACTTGGGTCTGCTGTTACCTGAAGGGAAAGACCTTATTTTTAAAACTTGTAGTGCCAGGACATCTTACGGTGGTCGATTTATAATACATAATTTGATTGTGTGTGTGCATATATAAAATGATCAATGACAACACAATTTTCTCTCACATCAAATTATAATCAGCCTCAGCTGGATGGCACAGCAATTAAAGTCACACAGAATTATTTTTAAAAAAATTAACTTATTTGTTACATTTCTATACCGCCCCAAACTTGCGTCTCTGGACGTTTGGTGGTGGTGGGGCAACCCTGGGCAGATGTTGGCCTACAACTCCCATAATCCCTGGCTACTGGCTACACTGGCTGGGGATTCTGGGAGTTGCAGTCCAAAAATAGCTCGGAGGAAGCCTAAGTTGAGCAGGCCTGCCCTAGGCACTCCACATAGAGAATAATAGGCCGGTCCGAGTCCCCATTATCCCCTATGTAGAACATTCTGGAGCCCCTTGGAAGGTTCTAGAAGAGGTCCTGCCCTCCATTTTGTTTTGGCTTGATTTAATTCCTCAGCTGAGCTCATGCTCTCCTGATTGGCCTCCGTCCTTCTCTCTGCTCCCTCCCAGGGGGCCAAATGGAGTTTGTGGAGAGGAAGAGGAATTATCCAATTATTCTATTCATATTATTTATTTATTTATCCATTTATTTATTTCATATATAGAGAGAGAGAGAGAAAGAGAGAGCATATATATCCAATATTTGAACCTTCGGGGATAGGCAGCTCTCTGGGGCTTCACCCCCCCCGCAAGATCTGCGCCTCAGGAGAAGCCTCTGCTGCCAGTCTGGGTAGACAGCCCTGAGCTGGATGGACCCAGGGTCTGACTCAGTATATGGCAGCTTCCTCTGTTCCTATCAGGAGAGCTGGTCTTGTGGTAGCAAGCATGACTTGTCCTCTTTGCTAAGCAGGGTCTGCCCTGGTATGTATTTGAATGGGAGACTACCTGAGTGAGCACGGGAAGAGATTTCCCTTAGGGGATGGAGCCCCTCTGGAAAGAGCATCTAGGTTCCTGCTTTCCCTCCCTGGCAGCATCTCCAACGAGATAGGGCTGAGAGAGACTCCTGCCTGCAACCTTGGAGAAGCCTCTGCTGCCAGTCTGGGTAGACAGCCCTGAGCTGGATGGACCCAGGGTCTGACTCAGTATATGGGAGCTTCCTTTGTTCCTATCAGGAGAGCTGGTCTTGTGGTAGCAAGCATGACTTGTCCTCTTTGCTAAGCAGGGTCTGCCCTGGTATGTATTTGAATGGGAGATTACCTGAGTGAGCACGGGAAGAGATTCCCCTTAGGGGATGGAGCCCGTCTGGAAAGAGCATCTAGGTTCCTGCTTTCCCTCCCTGGCAGCATCTCCAACGAGATAGGGCTGAGAGAGACTCCTGCCTGCGACCTTGGAGAAGCCTCTGCTGCCAGTCTGGGTAGACAGCCCTGAGCTGGATGGACCCAGGGTCTGACTCAGTATATGGCAGCTTCCTCTGTTCCTATCAGGAGAGCTGGTCTTGTGGTAGCAAGCATGACTTGTCCTCTTTGCTAAGCAGGGTCTGCCCTGGTATGTATTTGAATGGGAGACTACCTGAGTGAGCACGGGAAGAGATTTCCCTTAGGGGATGGAGCCCCTCTGGAAAGAGCATCTAGGTTCCTGCTTTCCCTCCCTGGCAGCATCTCCAACGAGATAGGGCTGAGAGAGACTCCTGCCTGCAACCTCGGAGAAGCCTCTGCCAATCTGGGTAGACAGCCCTGAGCTGGATGGACCCAGGGTCTGACTCAGTATATGGCAGCTTCCTCTGTTCCTATCAGGAGAGCTGGTCTTGTGGCAGCAAGCATGACTTGTCCTCTTTGCTAAGCAGGGTGTGCCCTGGTATGTATTTGAATGGGAGACTACCTGTTTGAGCACTGGAAGAGATTCCCCTTAGGGGATGGAGCCCCTCTGGAAAGAGCATCTAGGTTCCTTCTTTCCCTCCCTGGCAGCATCTCCAACGAGATAGGGCTGATTGAGATTCCTGCCTGCAACCTCGGAGAAGCCTCTGCCGCCAGTCTGGGTAGACAGCCCTGAGCTGGATGGACCCAGGGTCTGACTCAGTATATGGCAGCTTCCTCTGTTCCTATCAGGAGAGCTGGTCTTGTGGTAGCAAGCATGACTTGTCCTCTTTGCTAAGCAGGGTCTGCCCTGGTATGTATTTGAATGGGAGACTACCTGAGTGAGCACGGGAAGAGATTTCCCTTAGGGGATGGAGCCCCTCTGGAAAGAGCATCTAGGTTCCTGCTTTCCCTCCCTGGCAGCATCTCCAACGAGATAGGGCTGAGAGAGACTCCTGCCTGCAACCTCGGAGAAGCCTCTGCCAATCTGGGTAGACAGCCCTGAGCTGGATGGACCCAGGGTCTGACTCAGTATATGGCAGCTTCCTCTGTTCCTATCAGGAGAGCTGGTCTTGTGGCAGCAAGCATGACTTGTCCTCTTTGCTAAGCAGGGTGTGCCCTGGTATGTATTTGAATGGGAGACTACCTGTTTGAGCACTGGAAGAGATTCCCCTTAGGGGATGGAGCCCCTCTGGAAAGAGCATCTAGGTTCCTTCTTTCCCTCCCTGGCAGCATCTCCAACGAGATAGGGCTGATTGAGATTCCTGCCTGCAACCTCGGAGAAGCCTCTGCCGCCAGTCTGGGTAGACAGCCCTGAGCTGGATGGACCCAGGGTCTGACTCAGTATATGGCAGCTTCCTCTGTTCCTATCAGGAGAGCTGGTCTTGTGGTAGCAAGCATGACTTGTCCTCTTTGCTAAGCAGGGTCTGCCCTGGTATGTATTTGAATGGGAGATTACCTGAGTGAGCACGGGAAGAGATTTCCCTTAGGGGATGGAGCCCCTCTGGAAAGAGCATCTAGGTTCCTGCTTTCCCTCCCTGGCAGCATCTCCAACGAGATAGGGCTGAGAGAGACTCCTGCCTGCAACCTCGGAGAAGCCTCTGCCAATCTGGGTAGACAGCCCTGAGCTGGATGGACCAAGGGTCTGACTCAGTATATGCCAGCTTCCTCTGTTCCTATCAGGAGAGCTGGTCTTGTGGTAGCAAGCATGACTTGTCCTCTTTGCTAAGCAGGGTCTGCCCTGGTATGTATTTGAATGGGAGATTACCTGAGTGAGCACGGGAAGAGATTTCCCTTAGGGGATGGAGCCCCTCTGGAAAGAGCATCTAGGTTCCTGCTTTCCCTCCCTGGCAGCATCTCCAACGAGATAGGGCTGAGAGAGACTCCTGCCTGCAACTTCGGAGAAGCCTCTGCTACCAGTCTGGGTAGACAGCCCTGAGCTGGATGGACCCAGGGTCTGACTCAGTATATGGCAGCTTCCTCTGTTCCTATCAGGAGAGCTGGTCTTGTGGTAGCAAGCATGACTTGTCCTCTTTGCTAAGCAGGGTCTGCCCTGGTATGTATTTGAATGGGAGACTACCTGAGTGAGCACGGGAAGAGATTTCCCTTAGGGGATGGAGCCCCTCTGGAAAGAGCATCTAGGTTCCTGCTTTCCCTCCCTGGCAGCATCTCCAACGAGATAGGGCTGAGAGAGACTCCTGCCTGCAACCTTGGAGAAGCCTCTGCTGCCAGTCTGGGTAGACAGCCCTGAGCTGGATGGACCCAGGGTCTGACTCAGTATATGGGAGCTTCCTTTGTTCCTATCAGGAGAGCTGGTCTTGTGGTAGCAAGCATGACTTGTCCTCTTTGCTAAGCAGGGTCTGCCCTGGTATGTATTTGAATGGGAGATTACCTGAGAGAGCACTGGAAGAGATTCCCCTTAGGGGATGGAGCCCGTCTGGAAAGAGCATCTAGGTTCCTGCTTTCCCTCCCTGGCAGCATCTCCAACGAGATAGGGCTGAGAGAGACTCCTGCCTGCGACCTTGGAGAAGCCTCTGCTGCCAGTCTGGGTAGACAGCCCTGAGCTGGATGGACCCAGGGTCTGACTCAGTATATGGCAGCTTCCTCTGTTCCTATCAGGAGAGCTGGTCTTGTGGTAGCAAGCATGACTTGTCCTCTTTGCTAAGCAGGGTCTGCCCTGGTATGTATTTGAATGGGAGACTACCTGAGTGAGCACGGGAAGAGATTTCCCTTAGGGGATGGAGCCCCTCTGGAAAGAGCATCTAGGTTCCTGCTTTCCCTCCCTGGCAGCATCTCCAACGAGATAGGGCTGAGAGAGACTCCTGCCTGCAACCTCGGAGAAGCCTCTGCCAATCTGGGTAGACAGCCCTGAGCTGGATGGACCCAGGGTCTGACTCAGTATATGGCAGCTTCCTCTGTTCCTATCAGGAGAGCTGGTCTTGTGGCAGCAAGCATGACTTGTCCTCTTTGCTAAGCAGGGTGTGCCCTGGTATGTATTTGAATGGGAGACTACCTGTTTGAGCACTGGAAGAGATTCCCCTTAGGGGATGGAGCCCCTCTGGAAAGAGCATCTAGGTTCCTTCTTTCCCTCCCTGGCAGCATCTCCAACGAGATAGGGCTGATTGAGATTCCTGCCTGCAACCTCGGAGAAGCCTCTGCCGCCAGTCTGGGTAGACAGCCCTGAGCTGGATGGACCCAGGGTCTGACTCAGTATATGGCAGCTTCCTCTGTTCCTATCAGGAGAGCTGGTCTTGTGGTAGCAAGCATGACTTGTCCTCTTTGCTAAGCAGGGTCTGCCCTGGTATGTATTTGAATGGGAGATTACCTGAGTGAGCACGGGAAGAGATTTCCCTTAGGGGATGGAGCCCCTCTGGAAAGAGCATCTAGGTTCCTGCTTTCCCTCCCTGGCAGCATCTCCAACGAGATAGGGCTGAGAGAGACTCCTGCCTGCAACCTCGGAGAAGCCTCTGCCAATCTGGGTAGACAGCCCTGAGCTGGATGGACCAAGGGTCTGACTCAGTATATGCCAGCTTCCTCTGTTCCTATCAGGAGAGCTGGTCTTGTGGTAGCAAGCATGACTTGTCCTCTTTGCTAAGCAGGGTCTGCCCTGGTATGTATTTGAATGGGAGATTACCTGAGTGAGCACGGGAAGAGATTTCCCTTAGGGGATGGAGCCCCTCTGGAAAGAGCATCTAGGTTCCTGCTTTCCCTCCCTGGCAGCATCTCCAACGAGATAGGGCTGAGAGAGACTCCTGCCTGCAACCTCGGAGAAGCCTCTGCCAATCTGGGTAGACAGCCCTGAGCTGGATGGACCCAGGGTCTGACTCAGTATATGGCAGCTTCCTCTGTTCCTATCAGGAGAGCTGGTCTTGTGGCAGCAAGCATGACTTGTCCTCTTTGCTAAGCAGGGTCTGCCCTGGTATGTATTTGAATGGGAGACTACCTGTTTGAGCACTGGAAGAGATTCCCCTTAGGGGATGGAGGCCCTCTGGAAGGAGCATCTAGGTTCCTTCTTTCCCTCCCTGGCAGCATCTCCAACGAGATAGGGCTGAGAGAGACTCCTGCCTGCAACCTCGGAGAAGCCTCTGCCGCCAGTCTGGGTAGACAGCCCTGAGCTGGATGGACCCAGGGTCTGACTCAGTATATGGCAGCTTCCTCTGTTCCTATCAGGAGAGCTGGTCTTGTGGTAGCAAGCATGACTTGTCCTCTTTGCTAAGCAGGGTCTGCCCTGGTATGTATTTGAATGGGAGACTACCTGTGTGAGCACCGGAACAGATTCCCCTTAGGGGATGGAGCCCCTCTGGAAAGAGCAACTAGGTTCCTGCTTTCCCTCCCTGGCAGCATCTCCAACGAGATAGTGCTGAGATAGACTCCTGCCTGCAACCTTGGAGAAGCCGCTGCCACTCTGGGTAGACCACGCTGAGCTGGATGTTTTACCTGGAGAACCCAGTTCCCATAAACCAGAGGACAAGGACGATTGAAAGAAGCAAAATCACCTTTAATTGTTTTACAGCCAGCGCTGGCAGCAGACTTCTCTGTGCCTCGTGGCTGTTCAGTGAGTTGCGCGCAGCTGCCTTTGTTTTAGGTAATTATACTTTGGCATAATTACATTCAATAGGTACAATCTTCATTGGTCAGCATTTATGTCCGTCATATTACAAATATTATAATCATTGCTAATTAGACAAACATTCCTCTAGTACAATTAAGCATTTTTCTACTGCCTATTGATAAGCGAAACGATCTCCCCTCTTTCTCTAGCCAGATGTGTCCTTGAGGTGTTATTTTTTTGCAGGCTTTTGCAGGCTTTTGCTATCAGGAGATACAAGGAAAGGGGGGGGGGGCCTCTTTTCACATTCTAGCCTGTCAGCAAATTTATGGTTTTACAACTGGCAATTAGCAACAAGACAACTTACAAACCCTATTAACCATTTCTTGACCAGTGCAAACCTGAGTTCTGTCTCACACTCTTTGTGGCTGAACCACCTCCCTAAAACTTCGAGCAGTTTCTATCTCAGAAAATGGAGAATGGAACGATTACAAAGGCTTTCCCATTCCATGAAAACAAGGTAACTAAAAAGCAGCTTTCAGAAAAGGCATTTCCCCCTCTTTCCACAGATGGACCCAGGGTCTGACTCAGTATATGGCAGCTTCCTCTGTTCCTATCAGGAGAGCTGGTCTTGTGGTAGCAAGCATGACTTGTCCTCTTTGCTAAGCAGGGTCTGCCCTGGTATGTATTTGAATGGGAGACTACCTGTGTGAGCATGGGAAGAGATTCCCCTTAGGGGATGGAGCCCCTCTGGAAAGAGCATCTAGGTTCCTGCTTTCCCTCCCTGGCAGCATCTCCAAGGTAGGGTTGAGAGAGATTCCTGCCTGCAACCTCGGAGAAGCCTCTGCTGCCAGTCTGGGTAGACAGCCCTGAGCTGGATGGACCAAGGGTGTGACTCAGTATATGGCAGCTTCCTGTGTTCCTATCAGGAGAGCTGGTCTTGTGGTAGCAAGCATGACTTGTCCGCTTTGCTAAGCAGGGTCTGCCCTGGTATGTATTTGAATGGGAGACTACCTGAGTGAGCACGGGAAGAGATTCCCCTTAGGGGATGGAGCCCCTCTGGAAAGAGCATCTAGGTTCCTGGTTTCCCTCCCTGGCAGCATCTCCAACGACATAGGACTGAGAGAGACTCCTGCCTGCGACCTTGGAGAAGCTGCTGCAAGTTGGGGTAGACAGCCCTGAGCTGGATGGACCAAAGGTCTACTCAGTATATGGCAGCTTCCTATATTCCTATCTGGAGAGCTGGTCTTGTGGTAGGAAGCATGACATGTCCTCTTTGCTAAGCAGGGTCTGCCCTGGTATGTATTTGAATGGGAGACTCCCTGTGTGAGCACGGGAAGAGATTCCCCTTAGGGGATGGAGCCCCTCTGGAAAGAGCATATAGGTTCCTGGTTTTCGCCCCTGGCAGCATCTCCCACTAGATAGGGCTGAGAGAGACTCCTGCCTGCAACCTTGGAGAAGCCGCTGCCAGTCTGGGTAGACAGCCCTGAGCTGGATGTACCAAAGGTCTATTCAGTATATGGCAGCTTCCTATATTGCTATCAGGAGAGCTGGTCTTGTGGTAGCAAACATTTGTTGTCCTTTTTGCTAAGCAGGGTCTGCCCTGGTATGTATTTGAATGGGAGACTACCTGTGTGAGCACGGGAATCCCCTCCATCCCCCTTAGGGGATGGAGCCTGTCTGCAAAGAGCATCTAGGTTCCTGCTTTCCCTCCCTGGCAGCATCTCCAAGGTAGGGCTGAGAGAGACTCCTGCCTGGAACCTTGGAGAAGCCGCTGCCAGTCTGGGTAGACAGCCCTGAGCTGGATGGACCAAGGGTGTGACTCAGTATATGGCAGCTTCCTCTGTTCCTATCAGGAGAGCTGGTCTTGTGGTAGCAAGCGTGACCTGTCCGCTTTGCTAAGCAGGATCTGCCCTGGTATGTATTTGAATGGGAGACTACCTGAGTGAGCACGGGAAGTGATTCCCCTAAGGGATGGAGCCCCTCTATAAAGAGCATCTAGATTCCTGGTTTCCCTCCCTGGCAGCATCTCCAACGACATAGGACTGAGAGAGACTCCTGCCTGCGACCTTGGAGAAGCCGCTGCTGCCAGTCAGGGTAGACAGCCCTGAGCTCGATGGACCAAGGGTCTGACTCAGTATATGGCAGCTTCCTATGTTCATATTAGGAGAGCTTATATGTGGTAGCAAGCATTACTTGTCCTCTTTGCTAAGCAGGGTCTGCCCTGGTATGTATTTGAATGGGAGATTACCTGTGTGAGCACGGGAAGTCATTCCCCTTAGTGGATGGAGCCCCTCTGGAAAGAGCATCTAGGTTCCTGCTTTCCCTCCCTGGCAGCATCTCCAACGAGATAGGGCTGAGAGAGATTCCAGTCTGCAACCTCGGAGAAGCCTCTGCTGCCAGTCTGGGTAGACAGCCCTGAGCTGGATGGACCAAGGGTCAGACTCAGTATATGGCAGCTTCCTATGTTCCTATCAGAAGAGCTGGTTTTGTGGTAGAAAGCATGACTTGTCCTATTTGCTAAGCAGGGTCTGACCTGGTATGTATTTGAATGGGAGACTACCTGTGTGAGCACGGGAACAGATTCCCCTTAGGGGATGGAGCCCCTCTGGAAAGAGCATCTAGGTTCCTTCTTTCCCCCCCTGGCAGGATCTCCAATGAGATAGGGCTGAGATAGACTCCTGCATGCAACCTTGGAGAAGCCGCTGCCAGTCTGGGTAGACAGCTCTGAGCTGGATGGACCAAGGGTTTGATTCAGTATATGGCAGCTTCCTATGTTCCTATCAGGAGAGCTGGTCTTGTGGTAGCAAGCATGACTTGCCCTCTTTGCTAAGCAGGGTGTGCCCTGGTATGTATTTGAATGGGAGACTACCTGTGTGAGCACGGGAACAGATTCCCCTTAGGGGATGGAGCCCCTCTGGAAAGAGCATCTAGGTTCCTGCTTTCCCTCCCTGGCAGCATCTCCAACGAGATAGGGCTGAGAGAGACTCCTCCCTGCAACCTTGGAGAAGCCGCTGCCAGTCTGGGTAGACAGCCCTGAGCTGGATGGACCAAGGGTCTATTCAGTATATGGCAGCTTCCTCTGTTCCTATCAGGAGAGCTGATCTTGTCGTAGCAAGCATGACTTGTCCTTTTTGTTAAGCAGGGTCTGCCCTGGTATGTATTTGAAAGGGAGACTACCTGTGTGAGCACGGGAAGTGATTCCCGTAAGGGATGGAGCCCCTCTGGAAAGAGCATCTAGGTTCCTGGTTTACCTCCCTGGCAGCATCTCCAAGGTAGGGCTGAGAGAGACTCCTGCCTGCAATCTCTGAGAAGCCGCTGCTGCCATTCTGGGTAGACAGCCCTGAGCTGGATGGACCAAGGGTCTGACTCAGTATATGGCAGCTTCCTATGTTCCTGTGTCCTCGTTGCCAGCACTGGAGCCTCCCCTGATCTTTCCTGTTCTCATGAACGCTCTTTCCTCCTCTTACAAGGCATCTTGCGGCGGATTCTTGCGTGGCTGCTGCAGCCTATCCATTGGTTCTTGCTTTGGCTGGTGGTTCCTGGCCCCCTGGCCCATGAAGATCAAAGAGTGGGCCACCAACCGTGTTTTGTAAGAAAAGAGTCTTGAGAGACCGTTTTCAGGCAAGAGAAGAAGAGCCCAAATGGAGAAGTGGATGCATGTTCCTGTATGGAATGTAGGGAGCTGCCTTATACCGAGTCGGACCACTGGTCAATCTAGCTCAGTATTGTCTGCACAGACTGGCAGCAGCTTCTCCAAGGTTTCAGGCGGGAGTCTCTCCCAGCCCTATCCTGGAGATGCTGCCAGGGAGGGAACTGGGCACCTTCTGCAGGCAAGCTTCTGCTCTTCCCAGAGCAGCTCTAAGGGGAATATTTACAGTGCTCACCTAGGAACATAGGAAGCTGCCATATACTGAGTCCATCTAGGTCAGTACTGTTGTCTACCCAGACGGGCAGCAGCTTCTCCAAAGTTGCAGGCTGGAGTCTCTCCCAACCGTTGTCCTGGAGATAAGAACATAAGAACAGCCCTGCTGGATTAGGCCCACGGGGGCCCATCTAGTCCAGCATCCTGTTCCGCAGAGTGTCCCACCAGATGCCTTTGGGGAGCCCACAGGCCAGAGGGGAGGGCATGCCTTTTCTCCTGCTGCTGCTCCCCTGCAACTGGGATTGAGAGGCAGTGTACCTCTGAGGCTAGAGGTGGCCTTTAGCCATCTATCTATCTATCTATCTATCTATCTATCTATCTATCTATCTATCTATCTATCTATCTGATTTTACACTGCCCCAAAACTTTCATCTCTGAGCGGTTAACAATAGCATAAAACCAGTTTTAAAATATACAAAAAACTTATAACAATTTAACATTTTAAAAATAAACCAGAGATTAAAACCCCCAAAATGTAGGAAGCTGTCACCCCTGTTTGTGAGTGTGACCCCCGGCTGCTGACTGAGCAAAGAGGCACCTTTTCAACGTGGTGATTCTCTTTATTGGGCAGTAGGGGAGCAGCCGGCCCTCTCCATCCCCAGCACAGCATCCCTCCAGTGTCTGTTGCTGGTGCCCGTTTTGCGTTTCTTTTTTGGAGGGCGAGCCCTTTGGGGACAGGGGAGCCATCCTGTGTCTTTGTCTATATCCATGTCAACCGCTGAGAAAGCTTGGGCGAGAAGATGGGTTTGAAGATGAGTCTGGCCCTCTGGTAGGCTCAGGAGTGGTGCCAGTCCTGGAGAACTGGTCCCCGATCGGCCAGGGGGGAGGGCCGAAGTGGGGGCTCCCCAAGGAGGGAGTTTCAGCTCCTCATTTCAAGCCTAGCCTCTGGCCGAGCAACATCCCTCTGGCTGCAGGCCTCTTGAGCCTCCTTGGGGCCTGCTGCTGGGTGGTGGTGGTGAGTTTGCCACAAGGACAGTGGGAGAAAAACCAGCGGTTTCGCCGCATAAGTCTCTCCAAGGTGGATCCCTGCCCCAAGGAGCTTACATTCTCCACTTGAACAAAGGGTGGGGGAGCAAGGGGTCCCCATGGTCTGCCCTGGGGGACAGCCAGTCCCAGAATTCCCAGGCAGGGCGTTGGCCAATATTTCTTCTCCGAGTTCTTTCCATGAGAGATCCCAAGGACTGAGCCTCACTTTCCAAGGCGGGGAGCCTCTGTCCTTCCTGCCAGCCTTGTGACTATATCTCCACCCCACCACTCCTCTGCGGAACCTCAGCATATGGGAAGCTGTTAGAGAGGGTAAGACTTCAGATTTATTATTCTTATTTATAATATTAGCTCCCTGCCTGACTGCTTTTAAGGTCCTTCTGAAGGCCCACCTGTTCTGCCAGGTGTTTGCCCTTTAATTATTATCATTTTCATTAATAGTTATTGGTATTGTTGTTGTTCACCGCCTAGAGTCCTTGGAGGAGGCAGTATATAAGCACATTTTCATAAATAAACGAAATAAATATGAAAAAGCCAGGTTCACACACCAAACAAACCTTGAGTCAGGTAAATATGTGGCTCACAGTGACCGGTCAGACACACCTCTTCAGTCAGAAGCCTCTCCCAAGCTAACAGCCTCCGAGGCGTTGGGGTGGTGGCTGCAATTTGCACTCTGTGTGGAGCTGGGTCCCCGTCTCCTTCGAGAACTGATGCAGGAAAGCAGAGTGGCTCACGGAAGAGCAGGACAGCCCACGGCCTCACGAGTTTCCATGTGCCTCCGTTCCTTGGTTTTGTGGGAGATGGTGATTCACAGCTGGCCTGGGGAATGATGGTGATCATAGGCACATAGGAAGCTGCCATATACTGAGTCAGACCCTTGGTCTATCTAGCTCAGTATTGTCTTCACAGACTGGCAGTGGCTTCTCCCAGGTTGCAGGCCGGAATCTCTCTCAGCCCTCTCTTGGAGATGCTGCCAGGATGGGAACTTGGGACTAGGGATGTGCAAAAAATTTCGGGCACAGATTGATCTGTGCCCGAAATGAGCAATTTCGGGTGATTTGGGTCCGAACCGAATCACCCCCGATGTCCCCCGATATTTTTCGGGGCCGAACCGAATCATCGCTGATTCGGGCCCGAAAAATTCGGGTGATTCGGGCTGACGTTTCTTTGAATTTCCCACCTTTTTGCCTCCATTGATTTGAATGCAAAAAGGTCTGATGTGACGTCAGCTCGAATTTTGGGTCTCAGGGGCAAAATAGTGGGGTGCAGTGGTAGTGCCTAATGGATGGAGGCTACCACCCAGATTTCAGGGGGATTGGGCAAAGGGCTGATTTTTGGGGAATTTTTGAAGTTTTAGTGTCTTTGGGGCAGTTCAGGGGCATAGCGTGGGATCTGGGCAAAAAGAGTGGGGTGGGGTAGTAGTGTCTAATGGGTGGAGGCTACCACCCCAATTTCAGAGTGATTGGGCAGAGGGCTGATTTTTGGGGAATTGTTAAATTTTATGCGTCTTTAAGGTTTTTCCTCATAGGGTATGCATTGAGCTTTCGGCAGCCCCATAAGTGCACTTGGGGGGTGCTGGGGTGGCCCAGAGCGAGTGGTAGTGTAGTGCACATAGGGTGCCAACCACCCCCATGGGTTTCTAACCCATGGGGTACAGGGTTCTGTTGTTTCAGAGGTATTCTGAGTGTGGATTCTATGTTAGCAAATTAGAGTGGATTCATGGTGTTTCATTGAAAATCTCATTAGCAGTTTGAGGACTCTGTTTGATCTGGCCCGGTCCAGAGGTGCATGTTGGGGATGGAGTTCCAGTACATTGACCTTTTGCACCAACGATCCCAATGACCACGAGGGGCATCCTTGGGAGTCGAGGTAGTGAGTGAGGGTCCCCTTACCTGTCCCTGCTTTGCCTCCACTCCAGGACCCCTGCCTGGACCCCTCAAGTATTTCCTGTGGGGAATCCGTCTTCTTCCTTTCCTCTGAGAGAGAAGGTGGAGACATCTCTCTCTCCCCTCCTATTCATTACGGAGCTCTTCGTTAGGATCGGTCTTTCCTATCTCAAATGTAAAGTAAAGCATGCCGGCAAGTCCATTTCGACTCTTGGCACCCACAGAGCCCTGTGGTTGTCTTGGCAGAATACAGGAGGGGTTGGCCATTGCCTCCTCCTGCCCAGTATGAGATGATGCCTTCCAGCATCTTCCTAGATCACTGCGGCCCGATATAGTACCAGCGGGGATTCGAACTGGCAACCTTCTGCTTGTGAGTCAAGCATTTTCCCTGCGGCGCGACTTAAGGTGACATCTCAAATGTACTTAACCTAATAAATCTTATTTAGTTTCTACAGCACAGACATCTCCATGCTTGAGGGTACAAACAGCAACTGAACTCACAAGAATCTAAGAATGTCAAACAGGTCGATTTCAAGTAGGCATGAGCAGAAACATTTCAACATGCGACTGAACATATTCCCATCGCACCTATTTCTTTCCCCACTCTGTCCCATGCAGCAAAGGGGACCACACCACACGGGACAGGCTAAAGAGGATTTGGAGGGGCCGAGGGGGTGTGGAGGCCACAGACTTTGGTATGGAAGTCCAGGGGGAAGAGCATCTCTCCATCATCACTGCTGGGCATGGCATAGAGCCACCATCCAGTGGGTGCTGCAATTTAAACAAACAAACATTTTTTATATCCCGCTCTTCCTCCAAGGAGCCCCGAGCGGTGTACGACATACTTGAGTTCCTCTTTCACAACTACCCTGCGAAGTAGGTTAGGCTGAGAGAGAAGGGACTGGCCCAGAGTCACCCAGCTGGAATCATGGCTGAATGGGGATTCAAACTCGGGTCTCCCCAGTCCTAGTCCAGTACTCTAACTACTACACCACGCTGGCTCTTTTGCCAATCAGCACCTGGGTTATACACTGGGCAGCTAGAGAGAAAGGAAGCCCAGGTCGGTCGGCAGAGGGAAACTGGAGTGGGCCAGCCCAGGCAGATCCATGCAGGCCCAAGGTTGAGTGGTTCAGAGCCGCTTCCAGTCTGTGCCCCTTGGCAAGAAAGAAAGAACAAAGAGCAAAAGCCCGGTCAACTGCCAGTATCGAGGCTCAACTTTGCAAACCTTGGTGGAAAGAGAAGATCCATGTGTGCCGCTCATCCTGGGTGTGTTGAAGCCGTGTCTGGTTCGGGGTTCGAGATCAGCCTTCAACTGGTGGCAGCCTACCTTGCAGGAGTGGCGTGCTCCCAAAGTGGGATCAGAGCAATCTCTCGACTGAAGGTAGATCCCAGGGGAACATTATCATTAACGTTCCCCCCACGTCTGGTCTGCCACAACCCACAAAATGGGTAGATGTGCTTAAGAGTGCTAAAAAGGGGAAGAACTGATATTGCAGTAATTAGAGGAAAGACGCAGGAAAGCAGATCATTGTGTGTGTGTGTGTGTGTGTGTGTGTGTGTGTGTGTGTGTGTGACTAACTGTGACTGGGTAGGTCTGACAATATTAGCAGCTGTATATATATTAAGCTACATCAGTCCTTAAATGACTCAATGCAAGACAAAAAACAACAACAACCCAGAAGATTTATCATTGGATGGGGTGGGGGTGGGGGTTAGATAATTAAAGTTTTCCATGTGTGAACTCTTATTATTTTAATACTTATTAATTACATTTATATACTGTCCTATCTAAACGCTTTGCGTGATCCTAACAAATCCGGGCAATCTTCATTGAGACATTGGATAAGGAACCTAGGAAGCTGCCATATACTGAGTCAGACCCTTGGTCCATCCAGCTCAGTATTGCCTACCCAGGCTGGCAGCGGCTTCTCCAGGGTGGCAGGCAGGAGTCTCTCTCAGCCCTATCTTGGAGATGCTGCCAGGAAAGGAACCTATTTATTTATTTTTACACTTATATCTCGCTCTTCCTCCGAGGAGCTCAAAACGGTGTACATGGTTATGTTTATCCTTACAACAACCCTGTGAGGTAGGTTAGGCTGAGAGATTTGTGACTTGCCCAGAGTCACCCAGTGAGTTTCAGGGCTGAATGGGGATTTGAACTCAGGTCTCCCTGGTGCTGGTCCAACACTCTAACCACTACACCACGCTGGAACCTCCTGCATGCAAATTTCCTTGATAGCTTATTCAACGTCTGACTAATATTTGTTGGAGATTTTAATTGAACTCTTCGTGGACAAAAGCTGACCTTGTGGTCCTAAATCCGCTGCCAGGACAGTGCTACACAAAACGATACCTGACCTATGTTTGAAAGCCATCTTGAGGCTGATGTGCCCTAAAGGTAGGGATTATAGGTTGTTGTTGTTGTTGTTGTTATTTACATTTTATATCCTGCTCTTCCTCCAAGGAGCCCAGAGCGGTGTACTACATACTTAGGTTTCTCCTCACTAGGTTCATTTCTCCTCTATGCCAACCACGTTCCAGAATTAATGATTCTCGCCAGTCTGTTTCCAGGTACAATTCAAGGTGCTGGTTATTACCTTTAAAAGCCCTCAGTGGCTTGGGCCTCAGGTACCTTAAGGACCACCTGCTTCTATCTGAATCTATCTACCCCCTGAGTACATCGGCTGGGAGGGCTTTCCTCCATGTGCCCACACCTGCTGGGGCTTGTTTCTCAAGCACACGGGACAGGGCCTTCTCGGTGCTTGCCCCCAGGCTGTAGAACCTGCTCTCAGCTGAGACCGGCATGGCTCCCAGCCTTCAGGAGGAAAGTGGAGACTGCCGTTTTCATTCAGGCCTTTGGTCAATGAACTCTTCTGCTCTTTTAAAATATTTAGCTACCTTCTATTTTTATGGGTTTTTTAAAAAATCGAGTTCTATTGTTTCAGCCTGTTTTTCTGTTTGTTTTATTGAATTGCATTGTTTTATCTGTGTTGTTAACTGCCGTGGGGTCTTAGCACAAAGGGTGGTATCTAAATGTAAAGAAATAAAATAAAAGCAAACTTCCTTGGAAAACAAGAGACACTAGATTGCCCAAGATAGGACCAGGTTTGCGAGTGGATTTGTTGAACGCTCCCCACTGAGAGTGTATTCCCTGCTAATTCCATATGGGAAGAGCTTGATGGACTTTCTGCGAGAAACCAGCGACTTCCAGAAAAGCAGAGTTGTTATCTGCTGCTAGACCATACATGCTTAACTCTGCAGTGTGACAGCAGTTGCTAGAAACATCCATCTTGGCTTTATTTCTTGTGGATTGGCTTGATTTAAATACCTGGGAAATCCAGCTTGTAATAACCTGGGGACTGTGGCGGGGGGGGAGGGGGGAGGAGAAACACCCCAATTTTGGAATTATTGGCAGGAGAATATGGCAGAGGAGGTTGGAAGAGGCAGATGGTGGGAAAGAAGAGCTCTATTGTGGAGGAAATGTGAAGTTCCTGAATTTTGTGTGTGTATTGAATTGTGAAATGGGGAAAAAATGTGTCTTTACAAACTGGTCAATCCCACGGAAACCCGTAGCTGAATATGTATGAGGCTGCAAAATAGCAGCTCAGGGAACCAGAGAAAATGAAAGTGATGCTCTCATCCTGGCTAGCTCACGACTGGGGGAGTGGCACCTCTGGGGATATATAAGCCGGAGAAGAAGTCGGGCAGTCAAACTTCCTGGGAGATCTCTGCTGGACTGAGAGGCTTTTCTGGAGGAAATCAGAACCGTCCAGGAGAACTGCAAGGCCTTGACAGGTATGGAACCAAACGAAAATGGTCAGAGCTTTAATTCGCTGAGATGGAGCCATTTCTCTGTGAGAGAGAGAGAGAGAGAGAGAGAGAGAGAGAGAGAGAAATTTTATACCTTTCCCTAATATGCAAACTTGTGAATTGGGGCGCAGTGAAGGATATGAGTGTCTTACTCCAGGGGTGCACAACTCAAATGCCCCGCTGGGCTGAAACCAACTGTGACTTGGCCTGCGGGGGCCGAGGCCAAATTTAAAACAAACAAAACAGTTACGTAATTAAGCAATAGCTAATAGTTTCATAATTTAAAGTAATTAATAATGGTGATTGTCTTTATTTTTACATTCAACTTCCCTCCCCCCCCCCCGCCCCCAGGCAGACAAATGCCCTGCTCTTGGCTGTTTGATCCTCCCCCTTCCTTTCTTTCTTAGTTCCTTCAAAAAGGGAAACATTTGTATCTCTGTTGCAAGGGCGACAGACTTTTGGCAGCAGCAGGCAGTAGGAACTGCAGAGGGCAAGCATCTTTGTGGCGTGGCAAAAGGACACTTTTTGCAACGAAGCAAGCTTAGGCTAGGCTACATGAATGGGAAAGGACAAAGCATTTCCCTTGTGTGGCAAAAGGGTGACCTCCTGTGGGCATGTTTTGTTCTGCATTGCTACTAATTTGAGGGCTACAGGCCACCTCCGTCCGAGGCAGGATGCTTCTAAATACCAGTGGCAGGGGAGCAACAGCAGGAGAGAGGGCATGCCCTCACCTCTTGCCTGTGGCATCTCAGAGGCAATCTGGTAGGTCACTGTATGAAACAGGATGTTGGACTGGATGGGCCCCAGGCCTGATAAAACAGGGCTCTTATGTTCTTATGAATGTGTTATTTCAAAATGTTATTTGGTGGAACATAGGAAACTGAGTCAGACGCTTGGTCCATCTAGCTCTGTATTGTCTACACGGACTGGCAGCAGCTCTCCAAGGTTTCAGGTGGGAGTCTCTCCCAGCCATACCTGGGGATGCTGCCAGGGAATGAACCTGGGACCTCCTGTGTGGCAAGCAGAAGCTCTTCCCCTGAGTTTTGGCTCCATCCCCCCAAATGGAAAGGCCTGGTGTATGTGCCAACATTGATCTGCTGGTTTCCTTGTTCCTCTGCTCTCCTGCAGGTGGAAGATGGCCAGCAGAAGATGGCTGGCGGAAATGGGCCAGTTGCACCTGGACTTAGGAAGCCCCTTCCCTGAGCAAGTCGTCACTGTGGGGGAAATAACATTTGGTGAGAACGAAAGAGAGAGGAAGATTGCCGAAGGAGTTCAAAGGAAGATTTGGGAACAGATAAAGAAAGAAACACCTGGAAAGTCCAACAAAGAGGTTGACACCGATATACGCAGAATTAAAGAGGAGCTGAATGTGGAATTGGACATTGAAATAAAAACATTGAGCCGGGATGCCTGCGCTTTGCTAAATTCTGGAGGAGGGATGATAAAAGCTGAGATCAAGAATGAAGGGTACTCCTTCAAAGAGCATGGAATTGGACTGGACATAGTTCAATCCTTCCCAGCAGTTAAATATTCTTGGACAAGTAGCCAAAGTTCAGCGGAAGAGGACATTGATGAAGCAGTTAGTTTTTCAAACGATAAAGACTGGAGCATGGCGAAACCTTAAAATTTGTGGAATCAACAGAAGTTGAATTCAAACAGTTCCCAGTAGATGATGATATTCAAGGATTTGTTAAACGCATGCTTCCACGCTGTCTCGGCTTTTGCAAGTGGAAAAGGCAGGTATTTAATCTTTGGTGTGAATGATAACAAAATAATTTTGGGGCATAACAAAAATGTCGAGCCAAGCTTACTAGAAAAAGAAACAGAAAGCATCATTCACAATCTGCCACACGTCCATTTCTGCACTTCTCAGGAAAAGGTTGTATTTAAATGTAAAACCCTGCCTGTTTTTAAAGAAGATGAACTCCACGGTTTCATCTTGGTTGTGAGAATTGAGCTGTTCTGCTGCGCTGTTTTTATAGATGAGCCAGATTCATGGATCATAGAGGATGGCGAAGTAAAGAGGAATGGTGTGATCTTATGCTAGCAGAAGACCCAGATCTTGATGGTGAGATCTTCCTTTTAGAGTTAACTTTGCATTTCATTAACATGATGGGCGGAAGGTGGTTCATGCTTCTATTCCCCTCTTAGTCAAAATCCCTCAAGGGAGTTCCTCCCCAGAAGATGGAAGGGGTTAGGTCAAGCAAACCAGTTCTTTACCTAAAGCGGGGGCCATCCCACTTCAGGACAGTAGGAGACAATGGATGATTAACATCATTTTGACAAAAGTGTTTAAAACACATCCATGTATCTGTGGTGCTTTGAAAAAGCTTGTTATATTTATCTTGTGGGGTGGACTGACAAATCATGATGTGTCTAAGGTCACCAGTTAAGGTGACATTTGAACTCCGGCTGCTCCCCTCCAGTGTCCTCTCGAACAGGGACACCCAGATGTTGTGGACCACAACTCCCAGAATCCCCAGCGGCAATTGCTTTTGCTCAGGGATTCTGAGAGTTGTAGTCTACAACATCTGGGGATCCCTCTTAGAGGGGACACTGCTCTCCTCCCTCTAGGCTTTACAGTTGTGCACCTGAAGCAAGCGTGCACACAAGTCACACCCCCTACATCTGATGTCAGGCACAAAGGGGCCGAGTAGGGATGTGCAAACAGGTTCATAGTTTTGGTTCAGGGGTTCAATGGTTCGACCCCCGAACCAAATCCCCCTGGTTTGGCCTGGACAGTCCGTGAAACCCCCTGAACCTAAACCAAACCCAGGGGTGGGTTCGAGGGGGTGCCGGACCAATGGTTGGGTTCGAGGCTGGTTTGGCCTCAAACCAAACCGGGACAGTGGGTTTTGTGTACATCCCTAGGGTTAAGGACAGGGCCCACCATCCCCCCAGCAGAGATTTCCCCAGTCAGCAGTTTGTGGAATCTGTGACCTGGGAGCTGCTTCTCAAGAAGGCAGAGAAAGGATCTCCGCACCACTGACTCTGTTGAGACTGATGGGTCCCACCCTCGACATTGGCCCCACCCCCTACGTCTGATGTTAGAAACAAGGGGCGGGGCTTCTTCCCAGGAGGTTTGGACCCTCTCTCGTCCTCCCCAGTCAGCATTTCATCCAAAGGCTGGCTGGGCTTAACTCTCCAGCAAAACATTGGATCAGGAAAAGAGGGGCACACCTTATGCTCCCAGCTGGTGAGATCTTCATTCGCCAGCTGGGTGCAGGAGGGGGCAAGGCGGCACTCTAGCCAAGGGCGAGGGGGTGCCTTGGTGCCCCCCTCCAGTCCCTGGCAGCCGGGGGATGGCCGCCCCCCCTTGCTCCATAGTCGCTATGCCCCTCAAGACAGAGGAGTCCGCTTCTCTGACTCTAATGAGCGAGGGAATCTCTAGCAAAGACATTTCAGTGCCCATGCCAAACTACAATTCCCATGATTCTCTGACGGCAGGGGTGAAAATGAAAGCGAAAGCAGCTCTATTGGATCACTGTGATACGCCCGTGTGATTTGCTTCAGACTGAAGCCTACGTGAAAAGCTTATGTTGAAAAGTGGTATGTAGATATTTGTCGTACGTGTGGTGGTGGGGAAGGATTCCCAGCTTATCTGAGGGTTTGTTTTGTTTTTATTTCCATTAGAATTTGCTGGATGTTTCCAGACTGAATATATCTGATAAACCGCCCCTCACAAAAACAGTGTACTCTATCAAAACATTTGCACACCTGAAAGGGCTCCAGGATGCTCTGTTCCCAGGTAGGTTCCCATTTTGATGTTGGAATTAAAACACAATTTTAATTTTAAACCTCTGGGCTCAGGGTGAGTTCTGTAGTCTGGCCGGGCTGTTTTGCTTCTGGTTGGTCAGCAACCCCCACGGCCGTTCTTCCTGGGTGGCCCTAAGAGGGGATTAGAGAAATTCAGGGAGGACGGGGGTCTATCAATAGGCTCCTAGTCTGGTGGCTATAGGCCACCTCCAGCCTCAGAGGCACAATGCCTCCAAATATTGCTTCTTCTGTGTGTTTTTACCTGCGTATAGTTTTTATGTTTGTATTCTATATTTTAAATCAGATTTGTTTCATTTTTAGCTTAGTATTTTTAATTGTCATTTTTATTGTATGTTTTTAACTTTTGTAAACTGCCTTGGGATTGTTTTTAATGAAAGGCGGTATATAAATTTAACAATAATAAAAAAATATGTTAACAATAGCAGTTGCAGGGGAGCCAGAGAGAGGGCATGCCCTCCCCTCTGGCTTCCCAGGGGCCTCTGGGGGGCTGCCACTGTGTGAAACAGGATGCTGGGCTAGATAGTCCTTGGACCTGATCCAGCTGGACTCTTCTTCTGCTCTTGCAGTTTCATCTCATGAAAATGGCTCGAGTCTGCCAGTTACCACCAGTTAATTGCTTCTAGAAAATGCTGAGCTTTATAGTGTCAGGCATTTTCACGGGTGCTTCTGAAGAGTTCCAGACTGAACGCAGTATGCGGTGCTAGCGCAGGAGAGGGATTTCAGCAACTGTCCCTTTCCCTGGAAGCCCTCAGTATGGCCCCGACGCCTGCACAGCCCTCAGGGACATATCTTTGGGTGGCGCAGAGGGCTTCCTGGGAAGAGGAGGCTGCCCAAATAGGCCCCCACCATTGAGCCAGGTGTGGAGCTGAGGGAGTTGAACTTTTCAGAAGTGCTGCTGCTTCTTATGTTGCACTGGTGGCCCCGTTAGTTAGGCTGTCAGCCTGCTCCTAAGCAAACCATCTGGTGGGCCACTGGGTGAAGCAGGATGCTGGACTAGATGGGCCTCCCTGGGCCTGATCCAGCAGGGCTGGTCTTGTGTCCTTAAACCCAAGTGGCATGTGCAAAGAGATGGGCTGTGTAAGATTGCTGTGCTGATGTGGTGGGGGTGGCAGTGAAAGGCAGGAGGAGAAGCTAATTAGGAAAACCAATGCAAGAAAGGAGGTGGAGAAGGAGAAAGAAACAATGGAATTAAAAAGAAAGACAGTATTCAGTTCACATAAATGGATATTGGAAGCTGCCATATACTGAGTCAGACCCTTGGTCTATCTAGCTCAGTATTGTCTTCACAGACTGGCAGCGGCTTCTCCAAGGTTGCAGGCAGGAATCTCTCTCAGCCCAATCATGGAGACGTTGCCAGGGAGGGAACTTGGAGCCTTCTTCTCTTCCCAGAGTGGCTCCATCCCCTGAGGGGAAGATCTCACAGTTTTGCTCACACATGTAGTCTCCCATTCAAATGCAAACCAGGGTGGACCCTGCTTAGCAAAGGGTATAATTCATGCTTTCTGCCATAGGACCAGCTCTCCTCATATTGCTCAGGGCAGTTTACGCCAAAAGCAAAGAAACAAAAACAAACAAACCAGACAAGTCAATAAGACAATAAAAACATTATAAAGTTAACAATGAAACTGCTAAAACAATAAACAGTATAAAACAATTGACTAAAGTGCATCCACAAAACTGGATTTTAAAACATTAAAAACCCATCAAATACAAGCTGCAGTAAATGGCATTACAAAGCCACTCTAAACTAATGGCTTCACACACACTCTCTCTCTCTCCCTTTCTCTCGGAGGGAACATGGCAAAACACTTCAGAGCCAAGGGGCCACAACTGAGAAGGCCCTGCCTACCAAATTGCAGTCAGTGCCAGGACTGTGAGCAGAGCCTGAGATGAGGTTTTGACTTCTAAAGATATTTTTAAAATATCTTTCTATTGGATATTCATTGCCAAGTAGAGCACTTATAGACCATTGCATAGGCTCCACCTGTCCACAGTCACGTGCGCACATGCAGAAGTTTTTTGATGTCTGCTCAGTTAATTTTAGATACTGCTCAGGTCGAAGCAGGAGGGCCCCGCTCCGAATGCACAGGTGTGTGCACACTGCTTTGATACTGCCACCCAGAACAAAACTCATTCCGCACACAGATGGAAAAAATCAGAGAGGACTCTGCCCCTGTCCCTATATTCCAGAGAGGATCATTTTATCTTTGGCATTCTCTCCCCAGTAAATCATTGCCCATTTTTTGCCTCTTGGGAATGCCTGAGAAGGCTCTGTCCCAGTTCCCCACCTCAGATGGCGAGAGTGGAAACTGCACAAGTTTGCCTGCAGTGACCTAAATGGGTGAACAGATTCACATCATGTAGGGCCCTTTTGCTCAGGACTAGAGGATTTGGTGGAGAAGTAATTAACTTTGAAGTCTTAAATAGATCCTTAACCAGTGTCTTCTGCTCTGTCTTTTCCTCCTCATTTTTAAAAGAGAGTTCAGACCAGGTGGCATTCATCCCTCAATCTCTTTGCAACGAGTTATTCTCTGAAAACCCCAAACTGAAAGACTTGATAAAAAGCAAAATCCCCTCATCAGCTCAGGGGACGCTGATGTTTTCCAGAAGCTGGACTGTGGACGTTGGCTTGCCCAAGAACCCGGCGATTATATGTGACACCCTCCTGATCACTGCAGGAAGCCACCCCTATCTTTTCACTGTACTTGAGTCTCCTCCTCGGAAGCATACGGACATGTAAGACACACAGCCCGGCTGTTGAAGCACAAGCTGGTCAACGTTGGGGGATACTCTGAGAAGATCTGTGTGATCCCATGGATCCTGTGTCTGTCTGATGATGCCGGCTCAGAGAATACCCCCAAACCTACAAGTTAAAGCAAGAGCACCTCCCCAGTTTGCGGAAGTCACTTATCATCGTTTTGCTCAGTTTCACCTCTTTCTTAAGCGACCAGGTTGGGGTTGCGTTTCTGAACCTCTTGACCCTTGAGCAGTACGAAAAGCTTTCTGAGAACCTGAAGAAGACCCTGCACCAGTTCATCTATGGCCTGCCCGGGAGTGGGAAGACCATTGTGACCTTGAAGATCATGGAGAAAATCAAGAACGTCTTCAACTGCCAGCCCCACGAGATCCTCTACATTTGCGAAAATGCGCCACTGCGGGACTTCGTGGGGTGAGTGTGGTGGAGGTTTTGCTTTGACAAACGTCACATGTATCTCTTCTATTTTAAAACAACTATCTCTGGGTTTTACAGAGCTCTCCCATCCCAAGGGCTGGTCAGTTTTAGAGCTTCAACGATACTGCCTCCTCCAATGCTCCCTCTGGCAAATCCACTCGCCAGGTTGCCAGTGGCAAGTAACCCCAGCCCTCTAGGGGGGATCTGAGAGCAGGCAGGGGATTGGGGTTGATCACAGCTGGCTAGGGAGCTAAGCCTAAACTTGTGGGTCCCTGCCTAAGATGTTATATTGCAAAAATAGTAGGTATCGCCAAAAGAAAGGTTAGCATTTTAGAAGAGTGTGCGTCTGCTTGGCACAGCATTATTTTCTGTTAAAAAACACCAGCTTAAGCCTAATCAATTTTGGATGATATTTTAAAAACATTTTGTTTTAGGAAGAAAATGCCCCAAACCAGTGTTGTGACTAGAGCTACTTTCATAGGGAACTATTTCACGCCGTACCGTTGTTCAGTCAAGCACATCATTGTGGATGAAGCTCAGAATTTCTGAACGGAGAATGGCCCATGGTATGAGAAAGCTTTGCAGATTGTTAGCCAAAATCGTACTTCTCCTGGGATTTTTTGGATTTTTCTGGACTATTGGCAACTGAGCCATCCTTTTAAGACTGGTCTCCCACCTCTGGAAAGCAAGGATTCTCGGGATCATCTCACTACTGGAGTCCGGAATGCTGTTGAGATATATAAAGAAATACATGAAAAGATGGAGAAGGTTGTAGAAAACAAAGCACTGGAAATTCCTCATGATCAATTGAAGGAGCTGCTGAGCAAGACGAGGTGTGGCCATTCCATGGCAGGGTTCTGTGAGATGAAGGCAGGCCTGGAGCGTAAAGAACTGGCACGTTACGTGGCTGGGCAGTGTAAGCGATACCTGGAGAAAGGCCACTCGAGGAAAGATGTCGCCATTCTCTGTAGCATTGAAAATGCCGCTGAGCGTTATAGAGGTCTCTTGGTGATGGAGATGAGAAGGTCCCGCCTGGATTCTGAGCTCGTGAAAGCCGACGAAGTCCTGGTGGACGAGATCGTCCTCGATAGTATCCGTTGCTTTTCCGGCCTGGAGAGGCCCATCGTCTTTGGGATTCATCCAGTCCCGGCCCTGCAGGAAGTTTCAGACAATCTCCTCCTCTGCGTGGCCTCAAGAGCGAATCTACGTCTTCATATACTATACGATTCCTCATTTGGAGAGCGAAGGCACTTTGAGCCTCATTTGGAGCCTTCTACGGGAGCCCTAACCGGCTCAGAATTGTCAGGGTTTTAAACAGAGTTTTAAACAGGTTTTCCACCCTGTCCCCCAGCCTTATCCCATCGTTTCAAGGAAGGCACACTCTCAGAATCTAGCTAAACTGGGCTGATCTTTCCTAATCTGTGCAATGGGTTCACATGAAGAGCAGAAGGTCCCAAGTTCCCTCCCTGGTAGCATTTCCAAGATAGGGCCGAGAGAGAGACTCCTGCCTGCAACCTTGGAAAAGCCGCTGCCAGTCTGTGAAGGCAATACTGAGCAAGATGGACCAAGGGTCTGACTCAGTAGATGGCAGCTTCCTATGTCCTTAACCTGAGGTTCTCCCAGCCTGGAATATTTGGGAGGAGGTGGCGAATGCTCTAGCGAATCGCATATCTTGGTTTGTTGGGAGTAGCAGAGTTGAGCCAGAATCACACACCCTGGCCAGATTTCCCAGCAAGGCTCTAAGGGCTGCTACTACAACAAATATTTTAGTTCTTTAATGTTACAGCCACAAGCCAAAACAGAAGGGGGGGGGGATTACAGTTATATAATTGATTACAGTTATATAATTGAATATATGTAATTAAAACAGGCTGAAATTAGAAATTATATAGCCCTTCTCAACAAAAGTTCCCAAAGTGCTTTACATAGAGAAAGAATAAATACATCCCTCCCCCACTAAAAGGCTCACAACATAAGACAGACACCAGAGACGGTCACTGGAGGGACAATGTGCTGGGGATGGAGAGGGCCAGCTGCTCTCCACCTGCTCAATCAAGAGAATCGCCACTTTCAAAAGGTGCCTTTGTGCCCAGAAGACAGACAGAGGCTCAGGAGAAATCACAGGTTGCCAACTCTGTGAGTCGGTTCTGCACGATGTGTGAATCTACCCAGCAGGTTCCCCCTTTTTCTGGTGACTCTGCTGGATTTCCAAGTTCTCTTGTCATTCTGTCAGAAACCTGAAAGCCTTTTTGGCAGAAGGGCGAGAGAAGAAATAGAACAGGACTTGCAGGGGCATTTAGTCACACTTCTGAGAACTGGTTAAGGATTTCTGCGCATTGTAATGCATTCAAATGCATGCTGGGTTCATGTCTTCATCTACGTATACTGTGTTTCTCATACTGTTTTATCATTCCGCAGCCTCTTGCTTGCATGTAGTACTATAATAAGCCACTTCTAATCCACCTCATAAAAGCTGGTGTGTCTCTGCCCTCGAAACTGAATGTTCCTTCCTCGTTATATAGCCCATTAGCCTAACCCAAAGACCTCATTTTCATTCATGAATCTCTGTTAAAAATAAATAAATTCTATTTGACTTTGCAATAAGGTGCAGCATTAAATACAGTGAGGACCGCAGATTTATGAAACCACTGGGAAACGTCTAACAAGACAAAGGTGATTTCTTGTTAGAAATTATTAGCTTATTTCTTCTTTTGGGGCGACTTCCCATATTCTCGAAGACAATGCGGCTATTCACATGACCGGCTGTTGAAACACACCTTTCCCCCAGACGGGCACTTAATTGCTGCAGGTCCGGGGGCTAGACCCCTGGATATCCCACAATGCACCGTGCCAAGCAAGCATTTCCAACAGTCTAGGGAGAAAGGTGCCAGCGACATGTTTCCATTCGGCTTGAAAGTGAAAGTAAAAATCCAGTTTTGTAAATAGAACTGTATGACGCACTGCTTTCCTTCCATATTTATGGGGTGTGTGTGTGTTGCATCTATAGCGGCACATGGTCATGCACATGTGCACACACTGCCTTGATACTGCCGCGCAGAAAAAAACACCTCATCCCGCTTTCTGATGGGGGGAAAAATGAGAGGGAACACTACTCTGAAGGCAAGTAATTTCCACTACTCTGAAGGCCTCCCATTTTAATGCGGGGGTGGGTGGGTGACAGCCCACACCTCCTGTGTACCCCAGAGGTTCTCAAACTAGGGTGTCCAGATGTTGGACCACAATGCCCATCACCCCCTGCTGCAACGCTGGGGATGATGGGAGTGGGCAACAGCTGAAGGCCTCACTTTCAAAATCCCCGCTGTGCCTAGCTTGAGGGCTATGACATGACACCTTGAGTCCTCTCTGGAGAGGTGGCCGGGGGGTCGCAGCGAAATAAAGAAACGGGAGGCAAGAAGGCAAAGAGGCAGATTGTGAGATGCCGAAGCTGTCGGTTTTGATGAACAGAAAGGTCTCCACGTGCGTCCCGGGGAATCTGGCACATGCTTAGCGTCTGAGGAGGAGCGCTGCTCGGCCGGAGGCTTCCTCAGATACACAGCAGCCGAGGGGATGGGAGGAGGCACTCCATGGCCACTTCTGCAGCCTAGGGAGAAGCAAAACCCACCCTTAGTTTTCAAGCCCACCTAGTGCTCAGCACTGTCTGCTCTCTGGGACCTCGGAGGCAGACCCGTGTCTAAGGGGAACCACAGAAAAAACCCACAGGGAGCTGCCCACTGAGTCAAGCCCTCAGGCCACCCAGCTCAGGATTGCCAACCCTGACTGGCAGCAGCAGCAGAGTTCTAGGCAGGGGTCTCTCCCAGTCCTACCTGCAGACGCTGCCAGACACAAAACCCTGGGACATTCTACAAGCCCAGGATTAGAGGGGAAGGGCTCTCAACCTGGAGCTCCCAGATCTTCTTTGACTACGACTTTCACCATTCCCAGTGGCCTATGTTGTAGCTGGGGATGATGGGAGTTGTAGTCCCAACAACCGGCAAGCCCCTCAGGTATCTATGCTTTCTGTCAGGTAGCCTAGCTTGCCTCCCACCCCATGCCATAAAGGAGGTTTAATTTGCTGGACTACAACTCCCATCACCCTCAGCCACAATAAAATGTGGTTGGGGGTTACGGCCCCCTCCGCGCTGCCGCTGCCGCCCCTTCCAGCAGCTGCAACTGCTGCTGCCAACCGAGCTCGGCCCCCTCCTGCTGCTGCGGCTCCCCTCTTTTGCTCTCGGCGCCGCCTCTTGGCCAGGCTGGCGCGGAGCTTGGTGGCAATCTTGCGCTCGTGGCCGGCGGGCACGGCCCAGTTGCTGCGCTGCTCCCGCTCGCGGCGGCTCCGGCCCTTCCCGCCCGAGTCCGGCCCCCGCGGCCCCCAGCGCCAGGCTCGCTCGCGCAGCTGCTCCACACGCTCCGCCTCCCACTCCCAGGGCGACTCCGAGGAGGCCGACTGCGCAAGTGCCAGCTCCGAGAGGTCCTCCCGACCGCCGCGGGGCGCCCGGGAGCGGCTCCGGCGGCCCTTCCGCATGGCGCGGCGCCGCAGCTCCCTCCCTCTCTCTCTCCCCCCCCCATGGCTCTTCACCTGCCGCGCCATTGGCTGAGGCCCTCGCGCCCTGCCACGCCCCCCCGCGACATCACAGAGCCTGCCCTGAGTGGCCCTGCCCTCCTCTCGTCGCCACGGCAACGGGGCCTGATCAGCGTCAGGGCCTCAACGAGGCGCTTTGTGATTGCTGAAATTTTAAAGCCTCCTAGTGGATAAAAATACATCATGACGTGTGTCCTGGAAAATATGTTTGTGTGTGTGTATATATATAAAACACAACATAAATTTTCCAGTATGAAATTATGAGCTACATAAAATTAGGACACACAATATATTCATAACGTTCCATATATAATGTGTGCATACATAAAACATAATTTTACATTATAATTTTTTTTTATATACGCTGCATGTAATAACACATAAAGTGTGCCATAAAATATTAGGAAAAAGGGGAAGGCCTGTGTTGCCCAGCGAGACTCGAACCTACAACTACACTGACTGGAAGGGTGGCCACACCCCTTGGCCCTCCTCGGCTCGGGTCACGCGAAGATCTCGCGATATCTTTCACTTACCTCAGTCCGGGGAGGGAGAGAGAGGCGTGCGTAGCGAGCCACTCGCAGGCGCCCGTGGATTGATTGGCCGGCGCGTTGCTCACGTCATCGGAGAGGGCGGGGAGCGCCACGTTAGGGAAGCTGGAGAGAAGCCAGACAAGGGCGAACGTAGGAGGGCGCCGGGCGAAGAGAGGTGGGCGTGGCCTCCCTCTCCGGCCGGGAGCCAATGGGCGTGGGGCGCGTGAGGGGGCACGTCGCGTGCCGGCGTGACGTAATCGGGCGCCGGGCTGCGCGCGCGGAGGGCCAGTCTCCTGCCGGGTCCGGCTAGGCGAGGGCTGGGCTAAGATGGCGGCGCCCGTCCTGCTGCGAGTGTCGGTGCCGCGCTGGGAGCGGGTGGCCCGCTACGCCGTCTGCCTGGCCGGCATCGCCCTCTCGCTTTACGCCTGCCACCTGGAGCGCGAGAAGGGCCGCGACCTGGGCTACCGGGCCCTCTGCGACCTCAGCGAGCGCGTCCGCTGCTCCGCCGCCCTCGCCTCCAGGTCAGGGCGGGGCCCGCGCGGGGGGGAGCGGCGCCCCTGAGCACGTGCAGAGCGCGGGCCGCCCCGCCCTCGCCGGGCTGGGGGGCGCCCGGGGCTCTGCGGGGTGGTGGGAGTCGAGAGTGCCTCTGAGCAGGTGCAGAGAGCAGCTCCCCCACCCCGTCTGCAGCGGGCTGCGGGCTCCGAAGCATAGAGGGCCCCTGAGCATGTGTGGAGGACGTCTTTCCAGCGGCAGGAGCCTCCCGCACAGAGGTGGAGGACATGCTTTGTTGTTTGCAGAAGGCCCCCCGGGGTTCATTCCCTGGCACCTTCTGTTAAATCTTTGGGATCAGGAGATGGGGGAGGCCTTTTGCCTGGCATCCTGGGGAGCAGCTGTGGGCCAAAGAGACCATGTCTGGGGTAGATGGGCCAACATCTGATGAGAGGGAGCAGGCTTATATATTGTGGGGCTGGGTGCTGAGTGCTGGGGTAGAGCCCTCATTGTACATGCAGAAGGCCCTGAGATTAGCCTATCTCCAAGCATGGCTGTGAAAGATGTGGAATCTGAAACCTCAGAGAGCTGCTGCCGGTCACTGTAGTAGGCATTGCTCAGCGAGACCTACCAAAGGTCTGGTTCAGTACGAGGCAGCTTTCTGTCTTCATCAAGGACATCCGTAGCTCCTTTGCAGAGCACTTGCTTTGCAGACAGAAGCTCCCAGCTTCGATCCCTACCACATCCAGGACAGACCCCTGCCTGCTGCCAGTCAGGGGTAGCACTGGCCAGGATGGACCGAGATTCTGACTCTGTATCAAGCTGTTTTGTATTTTTATTTTAGGTTGTGCTTTTCTTTGAGCAGTCTAACTCACTTAGGCTTCTTGGAGAAGCCGCTAACCTTGGAGAAGCCGCTGCCAGTCTGTGTAGGAACATAGGAAGCTGCCATATACTGAGTCAGACCATTGGTCTGTCTAGCTCAGTATTGTCTTCACAGACTGGCAGTGGTTTCTCCAAGGAGCGTCTCTCAACGCTATCCTGGAGCTGCTGCCCGGGAAGGAAGTTGGAACCTTCTGCTTTTTTGGCAGTTTCCTATGTTGATTATTAGCACAGAAGACTGCAAGGTGCCTTTTTTTAACACAGTGAAGGTGCAGAAGGCTTAATTTGCACTAATAGAATTGCTAAACTGAAACGTTGTCCTTGGTGGAGGATCATGCCAGCAGCAGGTTGGGAGTGGAGGACAGACCACAAGAAAAGACCCTTTGTGTAATGCACAGTCAGTGCACTGTCTTACAGAGCTCCAGATATCTGCCCTGGTACTGAATCCAGCCACTTATTCCCTTCCTGTTGAATCGGAGGCATCTGGCCTCAAAGAGCTTGTGCCTGAGGAGAAATCATTGGCGGAGATGGTGGAGGGGGTGTGTGTGCCAGCAAAGTGGATCTGAGCATGTGTAACCATGTTGATGAAGCCTGGGCTTTCTGGGAGGTGAGGGTGCGGCTGCAGACAGGAGCAGAGAAGGAAAGGAATGGGGTGGGGTGGTTCTCACTCAAGGGGGTGTGACTTGGCCTCTCTTAGTTTTGGCTCTGTCAGCGGGAGGATTTTGTGGATGGGAGCCTAGTGAGACTCACAAAGCCTGACTGGCTGAAGCAGTTCCGTTTGTTCATCTGAAAATCGGACTATGGGGAGGGGAGCGAAAAGTATATCAAAAACATTTTTCTCATAGTAGGTTTTTTTTAAAAATCCGATCTGCATAAGAGGCTGTCATCTGAGTCTGACCCTTGGCCCATCTAGCTCAGCATTGTCTACACGGATTGGCAGTGGCTCTCCAAGGTTTGAGGCAGGAGTCTTTCTCAGCCTGCCTGGAGGTGCTGCCTCGCAGATTGAACCTGGGGCCTTCTGCATGCAAAGGAGATTTTCTGCCACTGAGCTGCGGTCCCATCCCTTAAGAGTTCATTTGGGAACATAGGAAGCTGCCTTCTACCCAGTCAGACCATGTTTGCTGGGAAGTAAGTTTCGGCTCATTGGGGCTTACTCTCAAGTAGGGTTGTTGGATTCTGCAGTGTGGCAGAAGCGGGAAGCTCTTAAATGGGTTCTCCAGAGAGCACACACATCCATTATTTTCTCTTGCAGTGACTTTCCAAAGTTTTGCGCCAAAAGTCTGGCTCAGATTTCGATGGGTTTTTACATTGCACCATGGGCTTGCTTAAATCTGTCTTAGGAGCACTTAGATCCTTATCAAAGGCCTTTCCAAGCTTCTTGCTGTGCTTTCAGAAAGCAAGTCAGGATTAACTTGTTAAGTTTTGTTTTGCAAGGAAAAGGATAAGTGAGTCCGCTGGGTCTACCCACGTCCTGTCCTCAGGGTTTTATCGAGGGTGGATGGAAAGCCATCCTGCCCATATTCCACACAATCACTTTCCCTTCCTCCTATCTTGATCTTTGCAAACACACAATCACAGGTCGCAAGCGCCGAATGGTTTTTCTACCCTAGCTGGGTGCTTAGGGTTGCAAGAACAGCCTGTGTGTGTGTGTGTGCTGTTGCTGTTCATTTATTTTATCTTTATGTTTCAGCTGTTGCAAAACGTATCCTCTGCTATAGACCCTGAATCTATAGTTGCTGCCATATTTGAGAAATTACTGACACTGCCGCAATGATCAGTCATAAAAAATCTTAAGCAAACAAGAGGCTTTTGTAACGGGTGTGAGGCTTACTAAACATCATAAGATCTCCCAGGGAAACTTATTTGAGCGACAAGTTCTCGTCAGAATGCTGACAGCTTGGTCAAAGGTCATAATCCTGTGTCGGTTTGTCACATCGGCTTACTGACCAGGAGAATATTTCTGCTGTGTTGGTATGACTGCAGGCTATTGTTTCCAAGAGTTCAGAAGAAAGTCACGCTCTTCTTTAAGTTGCTTGGCGCTGCTGGAAACGAGCACAACGTCATTTTTGTGGCTGGTGGAATCTGGTTTGGTAGTCAGTTCTGGTTGAGGCTGGGTAGGGACCTTGCTGTTGCCTCTGTCAGATGGCTTCTTCAAGTAGAAACAGAGCACACCCCTTGGGTTTTTTGTTCAACACTTTGAGCAAAATCTTGATATTTTCTCTCTCTCTCTCTGATCATATGTAGAACCAAGCTGACTAATCAGAGACCTGGGGTTTGCAGAAAATGTTTGAACTGGATAGTTGTTTTTTTTTTTTTTTGTGGGGGGTTGTATTATTTTTGAAAGAATGTCCTATTGTCATATTAGAGATTTGTTCCCAGAGTTAGTGTTCCAGAATTACGCGAACAAGATGGCTTGACAAATCCCAGGTGCCAGGGAGTGATGGCACCAGTGTTCCTTCTAACAGGGATTCCCAGATGTTGTTGGCTACAACTCCCATAATCCTCAAGCAAACACCATTGCAGCTGTGGATTCTGGGAGTTGTAGTCAACAATATCTGGGAATCCTGGTTAGAGGAGACACTGGAGGGCACCTAGAAATTTTTTCTGTGGCACTTTTTGAATAATGATTGAATGAAACCTTTGTTTGTCCCGGGCTGTCCTGTTTCTGTTCTATGCTACTTGTAAAGGGGACAAAGACAAGCCCATTTGCCCTTCCTGTTCACACCCACGCACCACGTCTTTCGCTGAGTCTGGTAATTTGGTCAAGTGTCCATTATGTGACTCTTCAATTTTGAGTTTGGCTTCTGAATCCAAAGCAAATCTAGAGTACAGGAGAGCTGTACCCGCCTTGGGATGGGGCCGCTCTGGGAAGAGCACCTGCCTGCTTGCATGCAGAAGGTTCCAAGTTCCCTCCCTGGGATCTCCAGATAGGCCTGGGAGAGAAGGCAGCTTCCTGTGTTCCCAAACATGGCCGGCACAGCAAGTGCCTGTTGGGGTCAGGCAGCCTGTCTCTGTCCTGGGCTGCAAGCTCAATGTCTGAGTGCTCGGAGAATGCGGACTCTGAAGGGAGCTGGCCGAGTTCTGCCACTGCCTGTGCAGGAGTGTCTCAAAGTGATCCTTCAAAGTCTTGCTGGAATGCGCTGACCACTTAGTCATCAGAAGCTTTTCTTCTTCTCCTGACGCCACCCCTCGCTGGAGAACAAGTTTTGGGTGGGGCTCAGTGGCATGGAGATTACTGGTGTGACAATGGCTGGCAGGATTCAGCAGCCGGTTGTTTGGGAAAGCTGGAAAGCCACGGTCAGTCCAGGCCTCTGTGTGCACACAGATGACAGAATGGCGCTTTAGCTGTCTTACAAATGAAAAACATTCATTTGACGTTTGAACATATAGAGCTGCTGCCAGTCAGAGTAGGTAGAATTGGAGGCTTGGTGAGGGCTGCGCAACTTTGGCCTTCGAGCAGTTGTTGCACTGAAACTCCCATCACCCTGACTGTTGGCCACTGTAACGGGGGAGGATGGGAATTGTAGTCCAACAAAGCCGGAGGACCGGAGTTGTGCAGCCCTGGGTAAGCCTCCAGTGCTACCTGCTTCAACTGGCAGCAGCTCTCCAAGATGCATGAGTGGACAGAGCCTTCCCCAGCGCTGCTACCCAACTGGAGATGCCAGGAATCGAACCTGGGACCTCCTGCACCCCAAGCATGTGCTCGGCTCCTGATCTGTGCCCTCTCGAACAGAGCTGTCGAAAGTTTGTCGGTCAATTCAGGGTGTTTCTTCTGACATAGAAGTTGCTGGTGCACTCATAAAGCAAACAGAAACGATTGCCACAGAGCCAAGCTATTGAAACTTGACAGCTTTCCCAGGTGGGTTGCGTCTGAAAGATGTTGCGACAGAGCCGAGAAAAGCACCCAACTGGCAAAGCGGCTCCCTGCGACCAGAGTTGGTTGTTTTTATTTTAAAATGTATACGCTGCCAAGACGGCTCCGTGTACCCCTCAGAAACTTGCTTTGCAAAATTTCCCTGTTCATGGGCATGAATGTTCACCCGCGGTGTTGATGGTGTTGTGTTGCATTGTGTAGCCCTGCCGAGGGAGCGAATTTGCCCTGCCTTGGGCCTTTTGGAGGAGATCATTCTTTGTTTGCAGTTGGTCACAGCCGGCGGAGATAGCGCTGTGTTCACACTGCTTGCTCAGGAGGTGCCGACAGTCTTGCGTTGGCAGCCAGAGGAGATCGCGCTGTGTTTGCATTGCTTGCATGACTGGTGAGGTTGGTGTTTGCAGCAGGGGGAGATTGCGTTTTGTTTGCACCTCATGCTTAATTGGCAAGGCACAATTTGCTGCAGCTGGAGATAGCGCTTTGCTTGCACCACTTTCAAGAACGGGACTGATAACATTGTGTTTGCAGAATGTGAAGATAGTGCTTTGCTTCCACCTTGTGCACAATTAGCAAGAATAATGTGTTTGCCACTGGAGGAGATAGCACTTTGCTTGCACCTCTTTCATGGATGGCACTGATAGCGTTGTGTTTGCAGCATGGGGCAGCGTTGAGAGTGCCATACAGTTGCCTACATGGCCTGCCAGGTTAGCAGAGGGCATTTTCATGCCGTGTTTTTTTCTGACCCTGTTTCTGGGAGGTGATGGGTGTAGGGGGAGGGCATGGGAGATGTAACTGAACAGCCTGTTGGTCGCCTTTTTAACCTTTGCCCAGTGTATGGAAGGGGTACGAAGCAGATCCTTATGATATCTAGTTCTCGCTCCCCTCTCTTGCAGATGGGGCCGCGGCTTTGGCCTGCTGGGCTCCATTTTCGGACGGGACAGTGCAATCAACCAGCCCAACAGCGTCTTTGGACTCATCTTCTATGTACTACAGATGTTACTGGGTAAGTACCAAACTTTTCCTTCCAGTCCTCCCCTCCCTCTCTCTCTCATCCTTCGAGTTATGTGACCTTGGAGCAAGCTTGATTTCTGAGGGTGCAAGGTCCCGCCAAGTTGCCCCTTTCGCTCCTGGCTCAGGAAATGTCGTGTATGAGCCGGCAGTTCCCAGGATCTCAGCCACGGTGACCTCTGTGACTCCTGAAGCAGCACTAGGGAAAGGTTGATTTCTGCTTCTTAAAGAGGTCAGGCTTGTGCAGCCGGCGGGGAAATATTTGTGTTCTGGAAGAACTCTTTGTGCTGGGAATCTGCCCCCCTTTTCCCTGCAGATCCCTCTTCAACAACCACCTTTCCCCTAAAGCTTATAAAGAGCCACTCAGCCAGTCAACTGTGGCAAGGAGAAATTCCCTCCAGGCAACTCGGCTGGAAAGTGTGACTTGGAAGGAAGGAAATCCTTTAGGGTTCTAGGCCAGGGCTGATAAAAATTGATTATTCCCCCACCCCACAAACCCCCCAACAAAATCAGATGTTTTAAATTTAGATCGGATTTTTAAAAATTTAAATAGGATTTAAAAAAAAAATTGATTTAAAAAAAATCAAAAAGATCCTAGGTCAAAAATACCATGGATATTAATACTAACTTCTAATTGTATTTGATGAACATGTTAACCGCAGGGTATGGGGGATGAGAGATAACAGACCTGATCAATCCTGTTCTGCAGGTGGTGTACATGCAGCACACACACGTACGTGTCAAGGCCTTGCTCCCCTTTCTGAAAGTGCAAAGAAAAAAGGGAGTCCAAAAATGAATAGAGGATCTTCAGGGATGGAGCAGATCTGAACAAGGAGGAGAAGTCTGAATATTATGGCAAGGGATAGAGGAGGGGTATAGAAAATGAAACCGAAAGTGAACAGGACAGATTCATGCAGTCCCCGGGAAACCTTTTCTGGGAGGAGTATCCTCCTTTGTAGAAGGGAAATGTCTATCATGTCAGCAGGCCCAAGAGAGACCCCATTTGGGAATATTTTAATGAAGTTCTTATACCTGTGGGTAAGACTCTCAGGACAGCTGTTCTGTGACCATGGTGCGTGGGTTCACCCTCTGCATCTTATTGATTGTTGGGACAGGCATGGACCCGCAGTAATTGTTTCTTTGCCTCTTCCAGGTATGACTGTGAGCGCCGTCGCGGCGCTAGTCCTCATGATGTCCTCCATAGTCTCTGTAATCGGGTCTTTGTACCTGGCCTACATTCTGTACTTTGTGCTGAAGGAATTCTGCATTATCTGTGTCGTCACATACTTGCTGAACTTCACTCTTTTTATCATCAACTACAAACGACTAGTTTACTTGAACGAGGCGTGGAAACGGCATCTCCCGCCCAAGCAGGACTAACTCCCCGGTGAACTCTTGACAGACAGTCTGAAGACCTGACTGGAGCTTATTTCATGGTTTAAAACAATACATTATTATTATTTTTTATTCTCCATATCAGATGCTTTCCCCTACTCCCCCGAGAATCATAACCGGTTTGATTCCCGTTAACCGAAAGACGGGGCCCTGAATGAAATAACCCCTGTGTGAATCCTGCATTCAGTGAAGCTTCCCAGGACGTTCAGACCCAATCAGAGGCGAGCTTTGACTCTGCTTGGAAAGAGTTCTTAGCTGCAAATCCTTTGCTCCCGAAGATTTAAGGTTGGTAACACTAGCTAGGAAGCCCTGCCTGGATTCGGTTGGGAGGTCCAAATGGGAGACACGATCATGAGAACCCTTCTAGACTTTAGAGGTACCATGTGGGAAGATTGCCGTGTCTACATGATGTGCATCCGTGGCCGAGGAGATCTGAAAGGTGCTATGAGGATTAGAACACTGACCGCAACCTTGTACATAACGCTAGAAAGGACGGGCTGCATCCTTGCGAAACGAGACGCTCGGCCGGTTTTATTTAGAAGCTTCGCAACTTGAAGAATCGTTCATTGTCTTCTTGGGAGATTTTCCTTTTCCTTTTTGAAGCGGCGGACGAAATGAGCCTGTTTCTGGAGAAGACCGTTCGGCTGAGATTCCGCTCCCCTGTGCTCTTTGTTCTGGCGTGTCTCACGGAAACGGAGTTTGGTGGCCAATGGTGTGCCCGTGCCAGAAGCGGCAGAGCGGATTCCTGTTCTCGTACAAGTTCTGCTGCGGCTGGCAAAGATCTTCTGTGAGACTACTGAGGGATGTGATGGGGGGGGTGTCTCTTAACTGGGCGGGGGGACCGCTCTGCATATGGGAAATGGGTCCAGAAACGCAGTTCCGCAGGCAGAGCTGGCCGTGCATTTTGAACTCATGTCAGGCAGCCAAAATAGTATTACCGGCTTGGTTTCTAGCGTGGAGCTGCTTTTACACTGAACGCTGTGACTCAGCTGGTAAACCGATGCACTGAAGACGATGTAGAAGGCTCCATAGTTTCAGTGGGCCTGCAGCGAGCGCTTCCCAAGCGAGCCCCACAGCGGGCGAATCTGTGAGGCCCCAGGGCATTGTTTCTTTGGTTTCACTGGCATTTGGGCCGGAAACTTTTGACATGGGCGATGCCTCTAGAGACACAGCAGTTCAGGATATGTTCCTTGGGGTAACAGCCCGGGGCCATGGGCTCTTCTCCGCCCTTCCTACTCCACACCCCTAGAGTGGGGCAGGGCTTATGTTGAAGGGAACCAGAGGGAATCCATTTGGGGTGGACGGGATGCTTGGGAAACGGTTGCACTGGAGACGGCCTGTTCGAACCCATTGCAGATCACTGTGGCTTTTTATTGCATTGTCTCTTCCTCCCGCCCGTGTTGTCCAGAAATGCAGTGTGTGTTTGTTTTAAAAAGTGCCTTCTGTCTTTAGAGAAAACAAAACGAAACAAAAAAACCAAACCAAATATTGGGGCTGTTTGAAGCTGGGAGGCAGAAGTGTTCATACGCCGATAACTATTTGCAGTATGTATAAATCGGAAGAGAGAGGTCTGTAGTGTTTCAAACGAAACGGATCTTTGCTGCGCATGGTGAGCACTTTTTGGCGAGGCTCTATGCCTACTGGCTTAGTAGTACCATGAAGGCAGGGTCCCTGCACCCCCTCCTCCCAGACGGCTTCAGTCCCCCAGCTGCTGTTGGACTACAACTCCCATCCTCCCTGACTTTGGGCCACTGTCACTAGGGATGATGGGAGTTGGAGTCCAACAGCTGCGGGGGTGGGGGGAGGCGAAGTCAGGCAGCTCTCTCGGAGGACATGCCCAGGAGGCAGGACTGCGGATTCTGGGTGGTACCTTTGGACACGTCAGAAGCACCAGTACATCAGAACCCTAACCGGCATGTTGGAATCAGGGAATCAGGGCGGGACCGCTGCTGCCCTGGGTCTGGGTTCTGCTTCCTCTTCTGTGGTTCTGCCGACATCTCCCATCATCCCCGACTGTTGGCCACGGTGGCTGAGAATGATGGGAGCTGTAGTCAAGAGAGCCACGTTGCCATGGGTCTAGAGTTGGAAGCAGCCATCGGAATCAGCAGCTACCTAAGCCCTGCCACATGCTCGCTCAGCTTAGGACTCCTTTGCGAATCAGCTGAAAGTATTGCTGTATTTCGGGCCAGTCCTTCTGGACGAGTCATCCTAGCAGTTGCTGGAGATGCTAGTATTAGGGGCAGATGGTGCTGGAGTACAGCTTGGGGCAGTTACAGGGTAACGGAATCAGGCAGGTTGCCACTTTTTCGATGCCTATAGCCATAAGCAGACTTTCAGGCTGGTACTCTATATACCCACTGGCAAGAGACCATCTCCTACCATAAGGGCATATTTTATATAACCCCTGAATATTACAGATAGTGTCTGAAACGTGCCAAATACATTGGTAACAGAATCAGGATTTTCGGGCCTCATTTCTGATTCCGTTACTGACATGTTTTGCGCTTTTCAGCCACTATAATATTTAAGGGTTTTGTTAAAAAAAATTATGCAGGAGATGTTCTTTTGCCAATGGGTAACGATAATCAGTTTGAAAACTTGCTTATGGCTCCAGTCATTTAAAAACGGACTGTAGTAGGTAACATGCCTTCTTCCGTTACTCTTGGAATTGTCCCGGTTGTAGGGGACCTCTGGCATCCTTTGCAAGGGATTCTGGGGCTCACTTCTTGGTCACATAGTGTCGCACTGGGCAAGAATCACTTGCTCATGCTGGGTCACATGTTGGCGTTTGGGGCTACAGTTCCCATCATCCCCTGCTGTTGTGGACGGGGATGCTGGGAGTTGTAGTCCAAAACCAATAAGTTACCCCAGCCTGATCGCTGCCGTATCAGGCGAAAAAGGAAGTCCCTTTCTTCCGAGCGTGCCAATGCCATAGTGCGAGTTCTGCAGTTTCCCTGCTGGTGGTGCTAGATTTTCTCTTGCCTTCCCGTCTGGCAGGATTCACCTTCTCCAAAAGCCTCCTTGGCCGTGGCGGGTGGGGGACCCAAAACAAAACACCCCACCATCCAATCTGTGTCTCACTACTTTCCTTCTCGTAGATCTATGTGAGAGATCCTTCTTTTGGTGTACCCTTTTTAAAAACAAGCGGGGTGTAAAAAACCCGACCTTCAGGTGTTAATGAAATCCTCTCCTGTGTTTGTGGAAGTCCAGTCTGTGTTCTGTGAAACCAGTGCCTGCCCAGGATGACAGTATTTAAATGTCTGCCAAATGAACTTTCCTACGAGGGCCAGGGCGGAACACAAGGGTGGTGAAGCCGTTTTCCTGTGTACCCGTTTGCGTGAGAAGACCAACACTAAGAGACCCACTTGATCCATTCAAAAGGTTTCTCGGAGGGAAAACCCATCTCGTGTTGACCAGTTAAAGCTTGTCTTGAACTTTTGAAACTAGAGGTGGTGTGTGTGTGTGTGTGTGTGTGTGTGTGTGTGTGTGTGTGTTGAGCCTTCTGTAATGTTTGCTGGGGGATCGTCCAGTATTTGCGCGCGCCCCCTCCCCATGGGGAAGATGCCGGTCGGCTTAGAAATCCTGCTCTGAAACATTCCTGTAGTGGCGAAATGTATTTATTGTGTTTTCTTCGATGACATATCTAAGGGTCCGATGGGAAAAGAGGAGGCTCTGATCTCGTCGGGGCTTTATTCAGAGGTTCTTTCTGGGGCTGGGGGCTGCCCCGTCTTGCTGCTTCCCCAGCCCCTCATCCTGCCTGCTGGAACGTCTTGCCTTGGGGAGCCTCTGGCTTTCATTTCCTTGTTGTGTTTTTCTGTTCAAGAACAGGTCCGAGAAGGAAATCTGTACTCTTCTGTCGAACTCTGGTTCAGAAATCTAGTTTAGGTGAGCAGGCAGCCAACGGGCTCTCCAACGGGCTCAGCCCATGTTGTTGGGTGTCTTCCTCGTCCTTCCATGGTTATCTGGGCTGAAGGGCTTCAGGGCTTCTCCATCGTGGCTCCCCAGATGTTGATGGACTACAACTCCCAAGGACCTGCTGGCTGTTGTGGCTGGGAACAGTGGGAGTTGTAACCCACCAACATCCGGGGACCCAAGTTTGGGAATGCCAGCCTTAGAGACTGGTGGATCAAAGTGTTGAGCACATCTGTTACTGGATTACAACTCCCGTCATCCCTGGCCATGGTCACCAAAGGCCCTCGGGAGTTGTAGGCCAACAGGATCTGTGAACCCACATTTGAGAAGCCCTGCCTTAGAGACCAGCAAGTTAATCTGGAGTCCCCAGATGTTGCCAGACTACAACTCCCATCATTCCCTGCCACAGTGGCCAAACGCCCTTGGGAGTTGTGGTCCACCAACGTCTGCAGGCCCAAGATGGAAAACCCCGGCCTTAGAGACTGCCAGCGTAATCCGGGCGTTCTCAAACTTTGGTCCCCAGATGTTGGTGGACTGCAACTCCCATCGTCCCCTGCCACACTGGCAAGGGGCTCTTGGGAGTTGTAGTCCTTTAGCAGCTGGGGAGGGGACCCAAGTTTGAGAACCTCTGGCTTAAGCCATCCAAGGAAACCGCGGTTAACAGAGGTGTCAGAACAGACCGGCTGCTCTCTGGGTGCTCCCCAGTTAAACAAAAACTGACACACACACACTCCAGAAGTAGGCTCCACCCCCTTCAGCAGTCTGAGCTAGGCCCCGCCCACCATGGTTGCAAGTGCCTGTGAAGGAGGCCAGTCGCCGTGCCGAGAGGCTACGAAAAGGTGGTGGCCCCGTTTGCCTGACTGCGGTATCCGTTCTGCCTTCATGAGGGATAGCGCCATGGGGGAGCAGCTGAGGCGGTGCATGATATGAAGACTGCTGCTGGGACGGCCTTGGCACCTCTTGCTGTGGTTGCCTGCCTGCCTGCTCGCCCCACAGGTTGCCCAATGGTTTCCTTTAGGGTTGCTGAGTGCATTCAGGCTCCCGGACTGGGTCAACAGCTGTGCAGCAGGAAGCCCCCTGCACAATAAGAGCAGCACTGCAGAAAGTGTTACGGTCCCAGGATTATCTCTGTTTTTAGTCTCAGGGCGTTCCCATGTTCTTTCAGGGATAACCACCCAGGTCATTCCTGTAGACTAATCTCATCCCCCCCCCCGCCTCTTCCCTACAAAACAACTCCCTTTTGTTGGTATCTGTGAATCTGCCCCATTAAGTCCTGTAGACCAGGGGTTCCCAACCGGTGGTACTCCAGATGCGTCTAGACTACAACTCCCACCATCCTCTGCTGTTTGTTGTGGCAGGGGGTGATGGGAGTTGTAGTGCAGGAACATCTGGGGCACCCCTACTGTGGGATATATTTGGCACACCCGTGGGCTGTTGGGCCGTTTTTGGAGGTGGTGGTGTAAGGCTGCCGTGGGTCAGATGTCCACCTGTGTTCCTGATGGATCTCTAACATCACTCAGAGTGGATAATCTCCACATTGTGCAGTTTGCAAGGAAATGTTAACTGGAGTGATCTTTGGAGACAGGAAGGCTCCAACTCACTCAATTCTCTGGCTAGCCCTATTCAGATGGCATCACATTTCAGTGGGGTGAAGTGGGAAGAGAAATACAGAGACTTTAGAGTGATTCCCAATGGGGACATGCACCCCAGAATGGGGCAAAAAATTTCCGGGAGTTATTTGGGTTATTTTGTAGCCCGATCTGGGTCTGGTCTAGAAACGGTTCGGTATCAGGATAGCACCATGCCTCCTGTTCTGTGGAACAAAACTTTGAAGCTGAAACCAGTTTAAACTTCGGGGTCTGCCAACATGCTTTTAAGCCCCACTTAGCAAAACTGAAGTTGCAAACAAGGTGAAGTATTCCGTTACCATTTAAAAAAAACAAAAACCCACAAAACTGTATTAAGCATGGCCTAAATATTTGATGTGTGTTCTGTCTCGTATGTTCGATCTGATCAATTTTATGACCTTCTTCGAACTCCAGTCTGTCTGTGTCTCAAGCGGAGTTTCCCCACCTGCCCCCATTTTTACGTTGGACATCAGATCGTGACATTCTGAGGTCGAGAATCTAGTTTTGCTAACAGGGGAATTCCAAACCAACACCACCTGTAAATACTGTAAGAATGCTTATTTGTTGCACATAACTTTTTTGGTATAAAAATAAAAGTAGAAATGATCTGTGGATGTCTTTGGCAGTTTCATTGGCCCACGCAAGTGTTTATGGGAGCAGAACGAGAGCGAGGTCTTGCCTCCAATGCGATATCCAGTGGGAACAGTTCACACATCCCATTCCTGATCACAAGCAGACATGAAATGGTTGTGGATGCACATGTGAACTGACTCGAGGGTTGGTTTGAGCTGGCCAAAGGAAGAGTGAGTGCCTATCGCACTCCACATTTCCTTCCAACCCACCTCTCCCAGCCCTTCTGGCCCTAGGCTTTTGATCAGGTTTGGGCCCATGTAAACTGGTTTCTCTCACAGACATAGTAGTACATGGTAAAGTTTTGCAAGCTAAATATAAGCATGAAATTATACTTGGGAATAAACTAGAGCAGACTTTTAGCTCTGATAGTACTCTTGGATCAGATGCTGCCACCATTGGAACTAATTCTGACACGATTTTCATTGAGCTCTGAGTCGGACATGTTGGGATTCCTTTGTTGCCGTATCGGATCTGTTGGGATTGTCAGTGTGGATTCTCTTACTGTACTTCTTGTAGCTGTTTTTAACACAATGTTGTTTTTTTTAAAAAAGATGATCACCTTCAGATTCAACACACCACTGTGTGAAAACATTTTAGCTTTCTGCCCAGCCATCGGAATCATTTTATTTTTACATTTCCCATTCTGATTTAAGTCAGAATTTCAGTTAGAGATTCCAATACAATTCAGGTAAAGGTGTGCTGTCAACTCCTGGTGACTAGAGCCCTGTGGTTGTCTGGTGGAATACAGGAGGGGTTGACCGTTGCCTCCTCCCGTGCAGTATGAGATAATGCCTTTCAGCACTTTCCTATATCACTGCTGCCTGATATAGGTGTTTCCCATAGTCTGGGGAACATACCAGCGGGGATTTGAACCGGCAACCTCTTGGCTGCTAGTCAAATCATTTCCCCGCTGTGGTATTCGGTGGCTGCACAATTCAACTACACTATATTAAAAATCGGTGTCAATTCCAATATTTTTGGGATAATCGTGTCCGATATGATTTGAGGGAGTTGCACAGGCTTAGAATAAACCGTGTCAAGCAATATTCACTTCAGGAGGCTAATCAGATTTTCTTGGGAGATATGAGAAATAGGTTCACCAAGATCTGCAAACTTTTCAAACCATCTTTGTCATGCATTTTCTTTGGCTCCTTGGAATATAAGAATCAGTTTTGGTCCAGTTACTGGAATCAACCTTGCCACTTGATTTGACTTTTACAACTGAAATACACGTTCTGTTTGCTTTTCCCCCAGAACAACCTTTTTTGTAAGCAACTACAGTCCATATCTGGATTTGCCTCCAAAGCATGTGTTGAATGTATCTTTCCTGAAGTTCTCAAGTTATAATTTTTAAAGTGATCTAAGGCTCTTGAAGGCTTGTGCTTATAGTAAACAGACATCATCATATTTCAGTGACGTGAAACATCTGGATTCGTTGGCAAGCTTCCAGTATCTCTCCTTCAGAAGAAAAGCGGCTGCTTTGGGTTGCCGTTGGCGGGTAAAAATCTCCTTCTTGTTCCCCACGACGCGTATCGTTCCTGGAGGTGAGAGTCACAAAAGCAAGGAAGATTATGCGGGTCAAAGACCATAATGAAGGCTGAACTGAAAGCAAATCGCAAATAACGTTATTCCAGAGCTCTGTGTGATCCAGCCAAGTGCAGGAAAGCTCTAGAACTCTACTACTTGGGAAGCTAAGTGTCTAGGCGTTGTGATTAGAGGGGTGGGCTCTTAAATGGTGTGGGAAATCCCTGCTGAAGTCTCCAAACTCTGGGAGATTGAAGCTTTTTAGGAACTGGAAACCATGATCCCCATAAAGGGAATCCTGGATGTTAACTACTGGGGATGTTGGGAGTTGTAGTCAATATCTGAGATTTGGTCAGAAATTGACTATTAGTCTATTTTAAAAGCTCAATCACTTAGGAAGCTGCCATATACTGAGTCAGACCCTTGGTCCATCTAACTCAGTACTGTCTTCACAGACTGGCAGCGGGTTCTCCAAGGTTGCAGGCAGGAATCTTGTCTCTCCACCCTCTCTTGGAGATGCTGCCAGGGAGGGAACTTGGAACCTTCTGCTCTTCCCAGAGCGGCTTCATCCTCTAAGGGGAATATCTTCCAGTGCTCACACTTCTAGTCTCCCTTTCATATGCAGCCAGGGCGGACCCTGCTTAGCTAAGGGGACAAGTCATGCTTGCTCCCACAAGACCAGCTTTCTTGCAGATAACCCTAACTGGGAGGTACAGCTCAGAAGACAGGAATGGAAGCCAAAATGATCTTGACAGAATGGTAAACCTAGCAAGGACATATGAACAGACATCAGCAAAATGAATATTTGTAAATATTTCAAGATTTATTAGAAGTTTCCAGTTCTACATTCAAGTGTTGGACTAAAAATATTTATTTCTGGTTTAAAACCTGAATCCATTGAAGACTGGTTGGCCACTGATCTTAATATTGGCAGATATCTCATAAGCTGTCAACTGGCAAATACTATATACCACTGCATGCTATCTGTCCAGTATTAAATTATGCCATTGCATGTCTGCTATCAAATCCGACCCAACATCCAATATGAGCTTCAGGGAAAGAGCTAAGCATCAATTCCCTTTTGAAATTACTGGCATTTAAAAATGCTTCACTTGGGTTAAATTGTGCCCTGAAGCTTTAGCGAGATCAAGGGCTACTGTGAGCCAATCTAGCTGTACCTTGTTCTGTCATAAAATCGGCAAAGTTCCAAATGAGCTCCCCAATCATGTACTCCTTCCTCTTTTGATCCAAGACTGCATGATACTCCTTCAGCAATGCCGTCTGGTACTCCTCAGAGAACATAAGAGGTGGGTCCTACAGACATCGGGAAAAGAGGAATGGCTGATGGATGCTACAGCAAGGAGGACCGTCCATCCAAAGTGTTTCCTGAGCAAATCCTTTTAAAATGGATGGTAGCTGGTGCCTCCGTGCGCTAGAGCATTACTGTGGAAGGCACCAGTTGGTTAATGCCTGTGTCACCACCAGTAGTTGGTGGCGATGACACAGGCACCAGCCAATTGGCCATTTGCTTTTTGCAAACCGGTTTCTACAGGCCATTTCCCCGGCTGCCCTGCGAACAACCCGACTCACGGTGTGGAGGCCAGCGATGGCATCTGCTCCGTATTCGCTCTGGATAATGGGCTTCTGGTGAGTCCGATGCCAGTTCTCAAACTGCGAGTTCAGCTGAAGCCTGATCACCTCTAGGTGCCCAGGGTCGTGGTACCAGGAGAAGTAGCTGTTCACGCAGATCACGTCCACATAAGGTGCCTATGGGGACTGAAACTTAGTTCAAAGCGAAGAAGAACTGACCCAGATCTATCTTATTTTTCACATTTACATTTTCTATCTCGCTCTTCCTCCAAGGAGCCCAGAGCGGTGTACGACATACTTAGGTTTCTTTCTTACAACAACCCTGTGAAGTAGGCTAGGCTGAGAGAGAAGTGACTGGCCCAGAGTCACCTGGTCAGTTTCATGGCTGAATGAGGATTTGAACTCGAGTCTCCCTGGTCCTAGTCCAGTACTCTAACTGCTACACCACGCTGTCCCCTCTTAAAGCAAGATCCCCGATGTTTCTCTTCCTAACAAGGAAAGTAAAAGAAAGCAGGGTGAGATTTCTCTTCCTAACAAGGAAAGTAAAAGAAAGCAGGGTGAGATTTCCCCTTTTTGGCAAGAGAGTAGAATTTGGAAAAGTTTATTCCCCCCTCAACTCGCTTTGTCCATGACCCAGCTGGGAAGGATGAATTCCCATGGTGATTTTATTATTATTATTATTATTATTATTACAAGGATTCCCTGTAGCTGAAATCACTTTAAAAGGCAATTTGAGAGATTTGAGGACTGCCCAATAGGATTTGCGATGGATAGATTGAGCCTCCATACTCAGTGGCAGTGTATCCCCGTTCTAGTGAATGTGGGGCAAGCAAAAAAAGAAGTACTGTTGCTTTCATGCCTTCCAAGAACATCTGGCCAGCTGCTGTTGGGAAGCGAAGGCTGGATAGACTAAACTAGATAAGAGTTTCATTTTTCAGGACAGTTCAACTCTCTCTCTGTCTCTCTCTCTCTCTACCACCAAGACTGCTCCATTCTCTCTCCCTCCCTCCCACCAAGACTGCTCCATTCTCTCTCCCTCCCTCCCACCAAGGCTGCTCCATTCTCTATTCCTCCCTCCCACCAAGGCTGCTCCATTCTCTCTCCCTCCCTCCCACCAAGGCTGCTCCATTCTCTCTCTTTCTCTCTCTCTCGCTCTCTCCCTACCACCAAGACTGCTCCATTCTATCTCCATCCCTCCCAAGACTGCTCCATTCTCTCTCCCTCCCTCCCACCAAGACTACTCCATTCTCACTCTCTCTGGCCAAAACTGCTCCATTCTCTCTCCCTCTCACACCCACGATGACTGCTCCATTCTCTCTCTCCCTCCCTCCCTCCCTGACAGCTCCATTCTCTCTCTCTCCCTCCCTCCCATCAAGACTGCTCCATTTCCTCTCTCTCTCTCTCTCCCCCCCCACAAAGATTACTCCATTCCCTCTCTCTCCTGCCAAAACTGCTCCATTCTCTCTCCCTCTCTCACCCACAATGACTGCTCCATTCTCTCTATCCCTCCCTCCCTAACTCCCTCCCTCCAAGACTGCTCCATTCTCTCTCCCTCCCTCCCACCAAGGCTGCTCCATTCTCTCTCTTTCTCTCTCTCTCGCTCTCTCCCTAACACCAAGATTGCTCGATTCTCTCTCCCTCCCTCCCACCAAGACTACTCCATTCTTTATCTCTCTCACACCCACGGTGACTGCTCCATTCTCTCTCTCTCTCTCCCCCTCAATACCACCAAGACTGCTCCATTCTCTCTCCCTCCCTCCCACCAAGACTGCTCCATTCTCTCTCTCCCTCCCTCCCTCCCTGACTGCTCCATTCTCTTTCTCTCCCTCCCTCCCATCAAGACTGCTCCATTCTCTCTCTCTCTCTCTGTCCCCACCCCACAAAGATTACTCCATTCCCTCTCTCTCTGGCCAAAACTGTTCCATTCTCTCTACCTCTCTCAACCACGATGACTGCTCCATTCTCTCTATCCCTCCCTCCCTAACTCCCTCCCTCTAAGACTACTCCATTCTCTCTCTCTACCTCCCTCCCACGAAGACTGCTCCATTCTCTCTCTCTCTCTCCCCCTACCACCAAGACTGCTCCATTCTCTCTCCCTCCCTATCACCAAGACTGCTCCATTCTCTCTCTCTCTGGCCAAAACTGCTCCATTCTCTCTCCCATCCTCCCACCAAGACTGCTCGATTCTCTCTCTCTCTCTCCCCCACCAAGATTACTCCATTCTCCCTCCCTCCCTCCCTCCCTCCCTCCCTCTCTCTCTCTCTCTCCCACCAAGGCTGCTCCCTTCGCTCTCTCTCTCTCTCTCTCTCTCCGTCCCTCCCACCAAGGCTCCTCCATTCTCTCTCCCATCCTCCCACCAAGACTGCTCCATTCTCTCTCTCTCTCTCCCCCACCAAGATTACTCCATTCTCCCTCCCTCCCTCCCTCCCTCTCTCTCTCTCTCCCACCAAGGCTGCACAATTCTCTCTCTCTCTCCCTCCCACCAAGGCTGCTCCCTTCGCTCTCCCTCCCTCCCACCAAGACTGCTCCATTCTCTCTCTCTCTCTTTCTCTCTCTCTCTCCCTACCACCAAGACTGCTCCTCTCTCTCTCTCTCTCTCTCTCTTTCTCTGTCTCTCTCTCTCTCTCCATCCCTCCCACCAAGGCTGCTCCATTCTCTCTCCCTCCCTATCACCAAGACTGCTCCATTCTCTCTCTCTCTGGCCAAAACTGCTCCATTCTCTCTCCCATCCTCCCACCAAGACTGCTCGATTCTCTCTCTCTCTCTCTCTCCCCCACCAAGATTACTCCATTCTCCCTCCCTCCCTCTCTCTCTCTCTCCCCCACCAAGGCTGCTCCATTCTCTCTCCCTCCCTCCCACCAAGACTACTCCTTTCTCTCTCTCTCTGGCCAAAACTGCTCCATTCTCTCTCCCTCCCTCCCACCAACGCTGCTCCATTCGCTCTCCCTCCCTCCCACCAAGACTGCTCCATTCTCTCTCTCTTTCTCCCTCAATACCACCAAGACTGCTCCATTCTCTCTCCCTCCCTCCCACCAAGACTGCTCCATTCTCTCACTCTCCCCCCCTCAATACCACCAAGACTGCTCCATTCTCTCTCCCTCCCTCCCACCAAGACTGCTCCATTCTCTCTCTCCCTCCCTCCCTGACTGCTCCATTCTCTTTCTCTCCCTCCCTCCCACCAAGATTGCTCCATTCTCTCTCTCTCTCTCTGTCCCCACCCCACAAAGATTACTCCATTCCCTCTCTCTCTGGCCAAAACTGTTCCATTCTCTCTCCCTCTCTCAACCACGATGACTGCTCCATTCTCTCTATCCCTCCCTCCCTAACTCCCTCCCTCTAAGACTACTCCATTCTCTCTCTCTACCTCCCTCCCACGAAGACTGCTCCATTCTCTCTCTCTCTCTCCCCCTACCACCAAGACTGCTCCATTCTCTCTCCCTCCCTATCACCAAGACTGCTCCATTCTCTCTCTCTCTGGCCAAAACTGCTCCATTCTCTCTCCCATCCTCCCACCAAGACTGCTCGATTCTCTCTCTCTCTCTCCCCCACCAAGATTACTCCATTCTCCCTCCCTCCCTCCCTCCCTCTCTCTCTCTCCCACCAAGGCTGCTCCCTTCGCTCTCTCTCTCTCTCTCTCTCTCCGTCCCTCCCACCAAGGCTCCTCCATTCTCTCTCCCATCCTCCCACCAAGACTGCTCCATTCTCTCTCTCTCTCTCCCCCACCAAGATTACTCCATTCTCCCTCCCTCCCTCTCTCTCTCTCTCTCTCCCACCAAGGCTGCACAATTCTCTCTCTCTCTCCCTCCCACCAAGGCTGCTCCCTTCGCTCTCCCTCCCTCCCACCAAGACTGCTCCATTCTCTCTCTCTCTCTTTCTCTCTCTCTCTCCCTACCACCAAGACTGCTCCTCTCTCTCTCTCTCTCTCTTTCTCTGTCTCTCTCTCTCTCTCCATCCCTCCCACCAAGGCTGCTCCATTCTCTCTCCCTCCCTATCACCAAGACTGCTCCATTCTCTCTCTCTCTGGCCAAAACTGCTCCATTCTCTCTCCCATCCTCCCACCAAGACTGCTCGATTCTCTCTCTCTCTCTCTCTCCCCCACCAAGATTACTCCATTCTCCCTCCCTCCCTCTCTCTCTCTCTCTCCCACCAAGGCTGCTCCATTCTCTCTCCCTCCCTCCCACCAAGACTACTCCTTTCTCTCTCTCTCTGGCCAAAACTGCTCCATTCTCTCTCCCTCCCTCCCACCAACGCTGCTCCATTCGCTCTCCCTCCCTCCCACCAAGACTGCTCCATTCTCTCTCTCTTTCTCCCTCAATACCACCAAGACTGCTCCATTCTCTCTCCCTCCCTCCCACCAAGACTGCTCCATTCTCTCACTCTCCCCCCCTCAATACCACCAAGACTGCTCCATTCTCTCTCCCTCCCTCCCACCAAGACTGCTCCATTCTCTCTCTCCCTCCCTCCCTGACTGCTCCATTCTCTTTCTCTCCCTCCCTCCCACCAAGATTGCTCCATTCTCTCTCTCTCTCTCTGTCCCCACCCCACAAAGATTACTCCATTCCCTCTCTCTCTGGCCAAAACTGTTCCATTCTCTCTCCCTCCCTCCCACCAACGCTGCTCCATTCGCTCTCCCTCCCTCCCACCAAGACTGCTCCATTCTCTCTCTCTTTCTCCCTCAATACCACCAAGACTGCTCCATTCTCTCTCCCTCCCTCCCACCAAGACTGCTCCATTCTCTCACTCTCCCCCCCTCAATACCACCAAGACTGCTCCATTCTCTCTCCCTCCCTCCCACCAAGACTGCTCCATTCTCTCTCTCCCTCCCTCCCTGACTGCTCCATTCTCTTTCTCTCCCTCCCTCCCACCAAGATTGCTCCATTCTCTCTCTCTCTCTCTGTCCCCACCCCACAAAGATTACTCCATTCCCTCTCTCTCTGGCCAAAACTGCTCCATTCTCTCTCCCTCCCTCCCACCAACGCTGCTCCATTCGCTCTCCCTCCCTCCCACCAAGACTGCTCCATTCTCTCTCTCTTTCTCCCTCAATACCACCAAGACTGCTCCATTCTCTCTCCCTCCCTCCCACCAAGACTGCTCCATTCTCTCACTCTCCCCCCCTCAATACCACCAAGACTGCTCCATTCTCTCTCCCTCCCTCCCACCAAGACTGCTCCATTCTCTCTCTCCCTCCCTCCCTGACTGCTCCATTCTCTTTCTCTCCCTCCCTCCCACCAAGATTGCTCCATTCTCTCTCTCTCTCTCTGTCCCCACCCCACAAAGATTACTCCATTCCCTCTCTCTCTGGCCAAAACTGTTCCATTCTCTCTCCCTCTCTCAACCACGATGACTGCTCCATTCTCTCTATCCCTCCCTTAAAAACTCTATCTTTCATTGGTGTTGAATAGTTTCGCGTTCTTGACCATTTGAAGTGCATCTTCTTCACTGTCCTTGATATATTCTTCAAGGCCTCTTTTCTACTCCTCTACTGTTTGATGGACTTGCAGCATTCCTCTTCCACCTGAGCTACGAGGGAGGTATAGCCTATCGACATCACTGCAGGGGTGCAGAGCATGATTGATGGTCATGATTTTCCTGGTCTTACGATCCAGCGTCTCTAGCTCTGCCTGGGTCCAGTCTATTATTCCTGCAGTGTATCTGATAACAGGTATAGCCCAGGTGTTTATGGCTTTTATGGTGTTCCCACCATTGAGTTTGGACTTGAGGATTTTTCGAACTCTCCTGATGTATTCACTTCCAATTTTTCTTTTCACTTCAGTGTGTGCGATGTTATCAGCCTGGAGAATGCGCAAGTATTTGTAATGTTTCACCCCCTGGATAGACTATCCCTCTATCCCTTAAAAACACTGAGCCGCAAATGCAGAATCCTTTGCCCCTTACAAATAATGCCATCTGATCCTCTCTCTTGCTTGGCATCATTTATTCTGGCTGTGTTTTTTTAAACAGTTTTGCATATTTCATTCTAGATTGGTTAGGCAACTATAGAGGACCCTGTCTGCCCCCAGCACTGAACATTTGATCCCACGTTGCCTCTCGAATCTCACATTTTAGCTGGCGTCGCCAGCATGTGCTTCAGCAGATCTTTGTAACCCATGAGGACTGGGAACTTTTCAATGCAACTTATTTGTAAAAATGAAAGCGGGGATTCTCAAGAACCTGGATTCTGGGCTCAGTATGCTACGTTGTGCTTTTCCTGTACTCGGTGTTAATGAATGTCCTCTCAGGAAAGAGGAGTCCAAAGCTGTGCCTTTAATTAGAACATCCAAGGATTTGAGCGGAAAAGAAGACATACTCACTCCTTTATCCTGCGCGTAGTTGGCGTTTGAGACAAATGTCACAGGCCGGGTGGGGTCTGTGGATTTGGTGTGAGCGATCACTGTCCTACGTGCAAAGAACTTGGTTTTAAAAACACACTTCCTTGGTATCCTGAGTGAATGCTTTAGTCCTTCCCTGCCTCAAAAGTCCATTTATAGCAGCCAATTTGAGGATCCTATTTCTCGGGCTTCCTGGGATGGAAGACCTGGAGAAGGATTTTGGAGTCCTCCACTGGAGATGAGACATCCCAGAATAGTTAATAACTGAACTCCAGAAATACGCCTTCCTTGACATCAGTAGAAACTCCTCTCCAGACACACACCAAACTTGGAATTTCATCCATGCTACAACAATGGCAAATATTTATAAACTGCTTTTCAACAAATGTTCCCAAAGTAGTTTACAGACATATAAATGTAACACAGCACCCAGAGAGAAGCTGACTTATACTGAGTCGGGTATACACTGACTGGCAGCGGCTCTCCAAGGTTTCAGGCAGGAGTCTCTCCCAGCCCTACCTAGAGAATCTGGGACTTTCTGCATGCCAGAATGCAGATGCTCTTCCACTGAGCGATGGCAGAGCTCGCGTGTAGTCTCCCATCCAAATTCCAACCCAGGCACACCCTGTATAGCAAAGCAGACAAATAATGCTCACTACTATGAGGCCAGCAGTCTTCCTTGGCATTCCTTCTCCAAAGGAATCGGAGTACCCAGTTCAAAACTGGAGCACTTCTCAGTGAACTGACTTCCACCCAAAAGTTGGAGATAGAGTTATTAATGTATACACTGCAGTTGTTAAGAGCGCCACCAACCGCTGCTTTTTCCCCCTTCTTTTTTTTGCTGGAGCAACGTCTAAGGCTTGCTGCTGGCCATGGTCCTGAAAGCTATACCTTGTCTTGGACAACTTTTCTTTTGCTTCCTGGCTCCTTAGCCCACAGTGAACACTCAATCCGGTTACCTAGTGGTTGAAACGGAGCCTCTTACACAATTAAGGGAAGCTCCCTCTCTGAGATGGTTCCTACCTCTCATGTTACAGCCTGCCCTATTGGCCCCGGCCCCACAGGAGAATCTAACACCCTCCGTCTTCTCTTCCTGTGATCACAGCTCCTCTTCCAACTCGGGGCACGCCCTCTCCCAAATCTCAAGGCATACCTCTGGTGGGTCTGGCGTGGGCAAATCACTCACTTAAAGTAGTAGGCGGCCACGGCAAGCTCCGAGGCCGGTTTGTTGGCCATCAACGAACCGGCCGAGGGGCGGTTCTTGTCACGACCGAGGGGCGGTTCTTGTCCCGGCAGATCAGCTCCTCCATCACCACCAGGTGGTGCTGTAGAGATTTGTTTCCAAAGTTTGTACTTAAAAAAAAAAAAGAAATAAAGGCCATCAATCCCTCAGTTCCCCAGCTCCTAATATCCCACCCTTCCCTGCTTGTTATTTCTGCCAATTTTTCTTCTCAGACCGTTCAAAAGGAACAGCAGAAGTTGCTTTATACCCAGTCCATCTAGCTCAGGATTGTCTACACTGACCGGCAGTGATTTACCCACGGTTTCAGGCAGGAGTCTTTCCCAGCCCGGCCTGCAGATGCTGCCAGGAATAGAACCGGGGACCTTCTGCGTGCAACACAGATGCTTTACCCTTGAGCTGTGGCCCCATCCCTTCTACTGGGGTAGGCAGCATGTGATACTCCAGATGTTTGCTCAACTACAACTCCCACCATCCCACGCTGCAATAAATTGTGGCTGGGGGTGATGGGATTTGTAGTTCAGCAATGTCAGGAGAGTGGCACATTGCCCACTACTGCCCACAGGAGAATATCTTGCAGGGCCAATGTAGTCTCCCTTCCAGCTGCAAACCAAGGCAGACCCTGCTTAGCAAAGGGGAGAGCTCATGCTCAATACCACAACTCTCCTACCCTCCTTTCCTTACACCCTTCTGTCTCCTCCACCTCTTCTTGCATCACAACCACACAGCCAATGGCAGGTCACCTGCCAACCCCGACTCCGCTTCCGTGACCTCAGAGCAGCTCATCCAATCACTTCCAAAGGCTTCACCACTATCTCCACCCAGCAAATCCCTTAGGGCACTGCAGGGAGGACTTGCAGGGAAAGCACCAATCACTCACACGTCTCTCATGCCCACTCCGGGGCAATCATCGATGACGACAATGCTGTAGGTGTCGCAGAGCTCCATGATCTCTTCAGCATAGGGGTAGTGGCTGGTGCGGAAGGAGTTGGCACCCAACCAGCACAGGAGATTGAAATCCTTCACCACCAGGGACCAGTCCAGCCCTTTGCCAGGGATCTGTGGGGAGGAACCAATTCGGTCAGGCTCTTTCCTGAACCCGACGCGCCATCCGCACCGAATGCGTTCTTTGAAAACAGCCGTAGGCGACCCAACTCACGTCCGCGTCCTCGGGGTTGGAAGGTGAAAGATCAGGAACAGGCCAGCTGAAATCTGCAGGAGATATGACTCGGCACCTCACCCCCCCCACCATGGTCTCATCCTGACAAACCTCCTGGCCAGGAAGGAAGAGAGAGGGTTGGGCTGGCTCCTGGGGTGCTGGAGGGCTCTCCTCACCCCCTGGTTGCACTGCATTCTGCTGCTTGTTGTGGGGCAGAGGAGGGGGTGAATGAGGTTTCTTTAAATCACAGAGGCCTTTTTGTAGAATTAATCCAAGTGACAGGCCCATAAGATCTTTATTTATTTATTTATTTGATTTCTATACTGCCCCTCCAAAAATGGCCCAGGGCATTTATCGTGACTCTGACACTCTGCTGCCAAGTTCTGGTCTGGATGGGGGAGCAGGAATTTTTTTTTTTTCAGGATGGGGGAGTGCCTGTGACTCTTTGCTACCTTTGGGAGTCATTTATTTTTTTTACATCGTATAACCCGCTCTTCCTCCCAGGAGCCCAGAGCGGTGTACTACATCCTTGAGTTTCTCTTTCACAACAACCCTGTGAGGTAGGCTAGGCTGAGAGAGAAGTGACTGGCCCAGAGTCACCCAGCTAGTCTCATGGCTGAATGGGGATTTGAACTTGGGTCTCCCCGGCCCTAGTCCAGCACTCTAACCACTACACCATGCTGGCCCTATCCCTGAACAGTTCATATAACACTCAGGCCTTCTGTCCCCAGGATCGGACCCCAGCCAGGCTTGGGTTACCTCCAAGTAGTACAGGTATCCAGGCTGCTCATTCATCAGGTAGGGCCACCAAAGGGCAGGCTCTGACACCTTCAACTCTCCAGCTGACCCCTGTCCGGTCGCCACCGTGACACTGTCCCGGTTGCGGAGGATCAGGGCCAAGGAGTACCGAGGGCTCCCACGGAACGAGAGCAGATACTGGACCAAACCTGGCGCAAAAGAAGCTAGTTAGAAGTCGAACCTGGTGGCAGAGAGGGTGGTTGGAATCTAGGTAGGGGTCGTCCCAAATTCGAATCCTGCCTCTGCTGGGAACGCAATGGCGGGCCTTAGGTGAACGGGTGTCCCTGCCCATGGAACCAATTGCTTCCCTGTCTGTGGGAAGGGAATGCGAGAATTATAAGCATCATAGAACAGGGTGTTTAGTCTCTGGAAAGCAGAGTGGAAGGGAACTCTGGGGTTTGCACCCCAACACCCATCACAGGCCCCCTTGCGGGGGTAATGGGGGAACAGATGTCTGTATGCAAGGGAGAAGGAGGAGGAGAGCTGGTCTTGTGGCAGCAAGCATGACTTGACCCCTTTGCTAAGAAGGGTCCACCCTGGTTGCATTTGAATGGGAGACTTGATGTGTGAGCACTGTAAGATTATATTCCCCTCAGCAGGGGATGGAGCCGCTCTGGGAAGAGCATCTAGGCTCCAAGTCCCCTCCCTGGCAGCATCTCCAAGAGAGGACTGAGAGAGATTCCTGTCTGCAACCTTGGAGGAGCCGCTGCCAGTCTGTGAAGACAATACTGAGCTAGATGGACCAAGGGTCTGACTCAGTATATGGCAGCTTCCTATGATGGGAGACTACATGTGGGCACATTTTCCTGGGGGCGTGGGGGGCATAGCTCAATGGAAGTGCATCTGCTTTGCTGGCAGAAGGTCCCACGTTCAACCCCTGGCAGCATCTCCAGGTAGGGCTGGGAAGGAACCCTGCTTGAAATCTTGGAGAGCTGCTGCCAGTCAGAGTAGACAGTCCTGAGCTTGATTAACGGGCCGACTCAGCATAAGGCAGCTTTCTATGTTCCTAATGCGAGAAAGACGTGGCACACCTTCTAACAGCAAGCCCAATGCCATTTTGCTCTCATGCCAGCATGGTCTGGGTCACCTACCGATGTTTCCTGCCACCTTGGTGGTCACCGTGATATCATCAATATATGCGGAGGGGGTGGTGTACAGCAGGACAGGGTGGTGGATCCCAGCGTAGTTGAAAAAATCAAACTGCGTGTTTTGAACGAAGTAGCCCTTGGGGTACCTGCGGTTGGGCAAGAGGGGGCATATTGGAACACCCCAGTCCACAGAATATGCACCAGGCATTTGCTATTGTGACTCCATGCCCAGTCCAGCTTCATTTTTTGACTTGCCGACTCTTTTTGACATGCAACGGTTGGTAGCACGTGACAGTGTCGCACAGCTGGCATGCAATGGCATTTGGAAGCGGATTATCTGAAAAAGTTCAAGAGTCGACCCTTGCCAGACCATTGGAAAATGCCAGCATGCCTGAACCATTGGGTAAAGTGTCAAATACCTGAATTTGAATTCTGAATGTGAACTTTGACCTGCTGAAACAGAATGCTGTGCAGCAGCAGTGGGTGCGGCGAGCGGCACCTTTAAAGGTAAATCAATCAGGGCTTACCTCCACTCTTGCACCTCCGCCACTCATGTGGCTTTCGGTGAGGGATCGGCATGTAATTCATGCAGCTCTTTACAGAACCAAGACTGGGTACCAAAAAAGGCAGTGAAAGCCTCTTTCTGACCAGTGGGCCGCAGCCAAAGCACCCGAAAGAACCTGTGTAAGCAACTCTTCCGGAGAACTTCCTTCCTCCACTCGAGGGGGAATGTTTCCGAACCTCTGGCCAAAGGGTGCTGAGCTGGCCAGTGGGAGACTACCGTGCCACGTGCACTCACATGGACTCATCCTTGAAAAACTGAACGGTCCCCGGAGGCAGCGTTTGGGGAGTCAGGGTGTTGTTGACAGCAATAGTGATCCGGCAGGGTTCACCAGGAGCATCCTGAAGGAGGCGGCTGATCTCCACTTCAAACGGTAGGTGGCCCCCTTCGTGCTCGGTCACCTGCACCCCGTTGACCCACTGGAAGGGAAGAAAGCAAAGCTCTGGGAGGGAAGATGTGAGACGCTTGCGGTTAGAAACAGAAGACCGCTCCTGACTCTCGGGGTCATCGTGGGAACTTGCGAGAGGACAGAGCTGCCCAGCCTGCTCTTTCAGTCACCGCCACCACAGATGGTGAGAGAGTGGTACTGCAGCTAGTGGATCTCTAAACTCACAATATTACTCTTCTAGAATGCAAGAAAGTTCTACAGGAAGGCCCTGGACTCATAGCTTGTATTTATCATTAGTTACCATCATCATCTAAACATGTCAAAAAGTTGCTCACGGATGCCATACTCACCACGATGGAATAGTAATGTGCACTGCCAATCCGGAGCACCACACGCGTCCCAGCTTCCTTCAGGATCCAGCGGGCAGGCGGAAACACCTCCTTCTCGTACCAAACCCAGCCAACAAATCGCCGCAAGTTGGGGTCCTGAGTGATCTCTTTGAAGCTGGCGGGGACCGGCATGTCCATCACCGGCCCAGACTGGAAGGGTTCAAAGTTCTCACATTAGGGCAGAGCTGTCATCCAGCTCCAAGGCAATGCCAAGGGTAACGGAATCAGCCCATTACCACTTTTCCAATGACTATAGCCATAAGCATAGATATAGATATGAACATCTCCTCCTATAAGGCCGCATTTTTGCACAACCCTTAAATATTATAGATAGTGCCTGAAACATGCAAAAGAGATGGGTAACGGAATCAGAAGCAATACCCCCTCCCACATGCTGATTCCATTATCATTGTGTTTTGCATATTTGAATCATTACCTATAAAGTGTAATGCCCTCTACAAAATATGGCCTTATAGCAGGGGGTGTTCTCTTGCCAGTGGGTATATTATCAACTTGCACATAACAACAGTTTGAAAACTTGCTAATGGCTACAGTCATGGGGGGGAAATGGCAACATGTCTGATTCTGTTACCCCTTGAATCCCCCTCTGTCAAAGTTTGTACCAACTGAGTTTTGAAAGCAGCACTGGGAATTGCCTTATGTCGCGACATGCAGAAAGGGTGCCAACGTCTGTTGGTGGTTGTGCTCCTCTGCTCTTAACAGCAGCCTGGCGTGCACACACATTTAGAAGGCCAAATTTTTGGTGGCATCCGGGAGGACGGGAGATGCTTCTCTGGCTAAAGTTCTGTGGATCAGGTTGCCGTTACAGACACAAGAAGCAAAAACATTCAAAAGCAAAAATAGAATACCGAGCTCCCACGAGAGGGCACTAGCACGCCATTGAGAGACAAAAACTTTCTGCTTTACCTTCACAGTTCTGCTTGCATTTCTTAAAATGACTTCCACCAACCCACAGCCTAAAACAAACAGTCGAGAGCTTTAAAAAAACGTGATGGCGGTTGGCTCAACTCTCTGGTGCCACGCAGTGCCACCTTCAACATGGAGGACAACGTTCTCAGAGCCGTGCACCCCCACCAGCAGGAGGGTAGCAGCAACAGAGCCCAGCAGCCGCCCAACCATGCTGCTTCCTGCCCAGGGCAGCCTTCTCTGCGCCTGGAGAGACAGCCAGGTGACCGGGCGGACAGCTGACGTGCCGCAGCCACTCCCCGCGCGACCACCGGAGGCAGCCGCGGCCATCTTGCATCAGGGCGATACCCGGCCTTCCAGGGGTCCTGAAGCATTGTGGCTCACAGGTCGCCCGCAGGCAAGACCTGGATGGGGCTAGCATTAAAAAAGGCCACTGGCCAGACAGGCAAGGGCAGCTCCCGGCTAGCTAGCTAGTAGTCCGGTAGCCAAGCAGGATGGAAGAGGGGGAGACGGGCTGGACCTCTTCCTATTGGCTATAAGAGATGGATATTCAGTGCTGTTTTTCCGGAAGGACGCTGTGCACATGCCTAAAGGGGCTCTGTCCTTCCTTATCTATATATTGAGACGCTCTTTCCTACCCAGAGAGAAAGGCCCTCTGCAGATGCTTAGAAGCATGTCTATACAAATATATACTCTCTCTCTGAGATCTGGAAAATACCCCTAGACTCAGTTTTGTTATCATGTGGCTTTGATGGGGAACCCAGGGGAGACCATAGCTCTATTATTATTATTATTATTATTATTATTATTATTATTAACATTTTCTATCCCGCTCTTCCTCCAAGGAGCCCAGAGCGGTGCACTACATACTTGAGTTTCTCTTTCACAACAACCCTGTGAAGTAGGCTATGCTGAGAGAGAAGTGACTGGCCCAGAGTCACCCAGCAAGGATCATGGCTGAATGGGGATTTGAACTCGGGTCTCCCGAGTCCTAGTCCAGCACTCTAAACACTACACTACGCTGTCAGATAATGCAGCTCTCAGGGTTATCTCTTCCTCCAAGGAGCCCAGAGTACATAGTGAAGTTTCTCCTCACAACAACCCTGTGAAGTAGGTTAGGTTGAGGGAGAAGTGACTGGCCCAGAGTCACCCAGCAAGTATCATGGCTGAATGGGGATTTGAACTTGGGTCTCCCCGGCCCTAGTTCAACACTCTGACCACTACACCACGCTGGCTCTCTCTACTACCTCTGCTCCCAATCCAGCTGCTTTACTTCCTTTTTGAGCCTGCATAAGACCAAGAACCTGTTTGCTTGCAAGCTGTGGACAGCACCTATGCCAGCCGCCCTGATCTTAAAGCTCCAGGATGCATATAGATGGAAGCAGCTTCATGCAGAAAAGACAACGTAAAGCTGGCTAGGCAGGAGTGACTGGCCTTGAAGTTCTGGAGATGAATCTCTTTCCCCAGGTACTTTAGCACGGTTTGCAGAGCTTATCACTTTGGCGCGGGCCCTCCAGATAGCCCAGGGACCACGTGCTGCAAACATCTTCACAGAATTAAGGTATGCTTTGGAATTGATGGGATCCGAGCTGTCGGTGACTGACCAGGAGAGGGATCTTGGGGTTGTGGTGGACAGCTCGTTGAAAGTGTCGACTCAGTGTGCGGCAGCTGTGAAAAAGGCCAATTCCATGCTAGGGATCATTAGGAAGGGGACTGAAAATAAAACTGCTAATATTATAATGCCCTTATACAAAACTATGGTGCGGCCACACTTGGAGTACTGCGTCCAATTCTGGCCACCACATCTGAAAAAAGACATTGTAGAACTGGAGAAGGTGCAGAAGAGGGCAACCAAGATGATCAGGGGCCTGGAGCACCTTTCTTATGAGGCAAGACTACAACACCTGGGGCTATTTAGTTCAGAAAAAAGACGACTGCGGGGAGACAGGATAGAGGTCTATAAAATCATTAATGGTGTGGAGAAAGTGGAGAGAGAAAAATTCTTCTCCCTCTCACACAACACTAGAACCAGGGGTCACTCCATGAAATTGATTGCCAGGAGGTCTAGGACCAGCAAACGGAGGTACTTTTACACACAAGGCATCATCAACTTGTGGAATTCTCTGCCACAAGATGTGGCGACAGCCTGGATGGCCTGAAGAGGGGTTTGGATATAACTTCATGGGGGAGAGGTCTATCAACGGCTACTAGTCGGAGGACTACAGGCCACCTCCAGCCTCAAAGGCAGGATGCCTCTCAGTACCAGTTGCAGGGGAGTAACAGCAGGAGGGAGGACAAGCCCCTTTCAACTCCTGCCTGTGGCTTCCAGCGGCATCTGGTGGGCCACTGTGTGAAACAGGATGCTGGACTAGTAGATGGGCCTTCTTGGGCCTGATCCAGCAGGGCTGTTCTTATGTTCTCCGCGGCTGCCTCCGTCCAGCATCCTGTTTCACACAGTGGCCCACTGCCTTCTTGATATTTTTGCTCAAACGTTTGGTTACGGAAAGGACTGGGATGGTTTTAAGGTGTCTGGGGACTGGTTTTGGTTTTTTGTAGGTGTGTTTATAGCCTTAGGACATTGTATACAATGTGTACCAGGATTGCTTGCTATGTGAAATTCTACACTCAATTTGCGGTCAAAAGTAAGATTGTACAATTAATTGCCGTTGCACCAGGTGCTTGAACCCTTTGCAGTCATCCTCTCTCTCTCTCTCTCTCTCTCTCTCTCTCTCTCTCTCTCTCTCTCTCTGCACACTCACACAAATATTTTATATGTGTGTGTGTGTATAAACCTATATTGGGCAGCAGCGATATTGGAAGATGCTGAAAGGCATCATCATCTTATGCTGCGCGAGAGGAGGCAATGGTCAACCCCTCCTGTATTCTACCAAAGACAACCACAGGGCTCTGTGGACACCAGGAGTCGCTTAAAGGCACTCTGTCCCTAGATATGTTTAAAAGCTCTTTCCTGCTCAAAGGGAAAGCCCTTTGTGCATGCTTAAAGACACACATCTATATTTTAGAAGCTCTTTCCTGCAGAAAGGGAAAGCCCTCTGTGCATGCTTAAAGGCACTCTGTGCATATATAAGTCCTGCTCAAAGAGAGAGGCCTTCTGCACATGCATAAAGGCACTCCGTCCAACTATAAGGCCCTCTGCAAAGGAAAGAGCTCTTTCCTGCTGAAAGGGAAAGCCCTCTGTGCATGCTTAAAGGCACTCTGCCCTTCCACTTAATTTTTAAATGCTACTTCTTGCCTGAAGGAGAATGCACTCTGCACTTGCTCAGGATGCAGCACCATCTTTGGCAAAGAGCAGGGGGGTCTAGGGACCCAGTTGTGCGCCGAATGCTTGCAAATTTGAAATGCAAAAGGGGCAAAAGAAAAGACTCGAGTGTGTCTTTTTGCAGATAAGATTCCTTATTTCCTTCCTCACAAATTCGGGTCTCTGGCTGGAGTGTCAGTATTGTGTTGACAGAGATGTCAATTTCGGACTTATTTGCTATCAGTTTGTCTGCTCTGTTTATTGTAGTCATGGGTTGATTTATGTCAAACTGTGTATATAATAGTCCACTTGCTTTTATTGGAGACCTCAATGGCTCAAGATTCCATTGCGTATGTCTGGTTATTTTGTAGTATATTAAATTGTGTTGCAGTTAATTGGAAGGGCGGGTTAGGGGTTTTGTTTGCCTTTACATCCCATCGCACCTTGAATAATAACATTTAAGTATTGCGGCTATGTCTCTTTGCTCTTCTGTTGATTATTCATGTCGGTTTCTGTACACGTTTCATCTCCTTTGCCTAGACAAAGCCATATGGCTTGTAGATTTATAATCAGAGTGTTCACTTTATAAACAATTTCCCATCCATCGGGTCTCATCATGTCGGAATTAAGTCACTGTGTCTTGCTTTTGTGCAGCAAGAGAAGGGCAATCTGTGTATGCTCAGAAGGGACTCCTTTCATATTTCGCAAGCCTGAGACCAGGTCAAATCCATGTGGCGCCTTCTTAGTAAGATACCTACATAGCAATGGTGACATATTGGAAGTGGCCATAATGAACTGCAAGTTGAAGATGAGCCAGCAGCGTGATGCAGCAGCAAAAAAACCTAATACAATCCTAGGCTGCTTTAGCACTTGTCAGACCTCACTAGCAATACCAGCTCTGGGCCCCATATTTTAAGAAGAGCGTTGATAAACTGGAAGGGGTTCGCAGGAAGGCAACCAGGATGGTGAAAGGTTTGGAAAACAGGTCCTATGAGGAATATTTGAAGGAGTCGGGGAAGTTTAGCCTGGGGAAGAGAAGACTCGGGGGGTGATATGAGAACCGCCTTCAAATATCTGAAGGGCAGCCCCATAGGAAGAGGAGTGGATTTGTTCTCTGTGGCTCCTGAGGACAGGATTAGAACCCATGGGTTGAAATATTCAGGAAGCAGATTTGGGCTAGACAGTAGGAATAATTTCCTAGCTGTAAGGGCTATGGCCAGTGGAACAGCCTGCGTCGTGACATGGCGGGCTTTTCTAGAGCTTTTCAAACAGAGACTGGATGGCTGTCCGTCAGGGACACTGTAGCAGTTTCCTGCACTGAGCCGGGGGTCAGATAGATGACCTCCAGGGAACCCCATCCCTCTCCAGGAGCCTATTATTTCAGGTTGCACCTTATACTGAATTGCTCCCTCGGAGGCTGCTGCCTCCTGAGTCAGACCGTTGGTCCTTCTAGCTTAGCCTTGCCTACACTGACTGGCAGCAGCTATCAAGCTATACCCCCCCATCCCCAGCTGTTCACCTTCAGTGTCAACCACCCAAGTGCCCCTCAGAGTCTGCGCATGGCTCCCCAACCCACCGAGAGAGAGGAGAGAGGAGACAAGAAACCAGGCCACACCAGCGCTCTCAGTGAAATCCAATGCACCACTGCAGTTTATTAACTCAGGATTAAATGGGGTCAGCAGAAACCCGCAGCGATGGGATCGGTCCTCTCCCTTCCCACACGCTGAGCTTATTCTTTCTGCTTCTTCAGCAGCTCCTTGATCTGCTCGATCTGGGTGGTCACGCTGCTCTTGGCCGTGCCTCCGGGCGAGGTGTACTGCTCCACGCTGCTCTGGTGGTTGAACACCTGGGCCACGTCGCTTCCGATCATGGGGCTGGAGGAAGGAGGCAGGCGGAGAAAGGGAGTCAGTTAAGGTGTGAGAGGCTCGAAGAGCTGCTGCCAGTCAGTGTCGACGACACTGAGCTAGACGGGCCAAGGGTCTGACTCAGTAGGCAGCAGCTTTCTGCGTCCAGAAGGCCAACGACTGCATTGTGCCTCTGGGTCACTCTCTGGTGTGACCAAGTATCGCCTGGATTTTGACCTGGAGGAGACACTCTCAGAGGAACATCAGAAGCTGCCTCCTACTGAGTCAGACCCTCGGTCCATCCGGGTCACTTTTGCCTACACTGACTGGCAGTGCCTCTCCAAGGTTTCAGGCAGGAGTCCTTCCCAGCTCTTTCCCAGCAAAGAGGCACCTTTTCAAAGTGGCGATTCTCTTTATTGAGCAGGGGGAGAGCAACTGGCCCTACCTGTCCCCGTCCCCAGCACCCCTCCAGTGGCTATTACTGGCGTCTGTCTTAGGTTTCTTTTTCAGATCGTGAGCCCTTTGGGGACAGGGAGCCATTTTAAGCATATCTATGTTGGTTGGGGGACTTTGGCTGAAAAGCAGTATATAAATATCCACCATAATCATCCCTAGAGATGCTGTCAGAAATCAAACCTGGGTCTTTCTCCATGCTAAGCATCTCCCAAATGCCAGAAACATGACTCTACCGGCTTGCCCTTCCCGCCATCTTCATGGACATTTTGCTAGGGCTTTCGATGCATATCTAACTCCCCCATCCCTGTTTTCCCTAGCTCATAATTTTGTTGGGGGTACAGGCTTTGTTTTAGATGGACCCCACCTCCCAATTCTACAAAATGGAACCAACCACCTTACTCAGACGGCTATTGCGTGATAATTGCAGTGCCGTATCGTCCTGTCCCAAACCATAAGACCTTGACGTTTGGATCGGACTGTGAAAGTTCAGCAAGACGTCCCCTCCGGGCCCAGTCCTGTAAGGGGCCTGGGGAAACTCTTCAAGGGCGAAAGCCACATTTAGAAAAAGGCTATGTACGTAATGGTCTTCAGGTCCTCCACGGAGAGATGGTTGAGGGTCACTCCCTTGCTCTCAGCTAAATGGACTGCCTTCCCGACGGCAGTGTGAGCTTGTCTGAACGGCATCTGCGGGGCAGAGAGGCGCGTGGTCAGGAGGGGAGGAGCAACCCTCAGCTGCTCCGAAGCTGGCATTTCTCGGGCAACATGGCAAAGATCAGGGTACGGCAGACCCAGACAGGAGTAAATACAGCCTGTGTGTGCCAAGCGCGTGTGAACACCATGCAGACTCGAAGAAAGGGCGTTCCGTTGTGGGGTTTCTCCTTCCAGCAAGGGGGCTGGGTCTCACCGGACCCCAGATCTCTGGACACTCACCCCTTTGCGGACCAGGTAGTTGGCCAGGTCCGTAGCCAGCATCTCAGGGCTCAGGGCTTTCTCCATGGCTTCCTTGTTGATCTGGAAGGGAAGCGGCCGAGAACGTTAGCATTGGATCTCTGCACAGAGCCGGACTCTGGGGCTGCTAGCATGCCCGCCTTTGGAAAGCTCTAGAAAGGGAGAGATGGAGATTCTTCCCAATTAGAGTTGCCTTGACCGCCAGAATTTTGGCTTTCGCCCGGATTTTAAGCATCTCACCTGGATTGCTTAGCCCGTCCAGGTTTGCCCAGATTTTAGCTTTCATCAAAACAAAACAAAAACCCCAAAAGCCCTTGTAGAAGCGGAGTTATGGAGCAAAAACGTGCGGCCGCTCTTCGGCTCAAAAATTATTTTCATCATACACATCAGATGCAGATGTATTTACATCACTGTTTACATCATATGCAAACTAGGCGCCCGGATTTGGAAATGGCCGAAGATGGCAGCCCTGCAATCCCAATGGGCAGCTGAAATCCAGCTCCTTGGAAGTCCCCCAGCCTCCCACATTTCTCACCTGGAGAGTCGAGATCACACCGGTGGTCACCTGGAGCACGGTACTCAGGGTATCGATGACATCAATCACGGCCTCCTTGTCCTCCTGTCGGGGGTGGAGACCAGCAAAAGATCAGGAATTTGGAGCTCTGGACGTGGGAAACGGGGACCCAGCCCAACCCAGGATTGGGGCCCACCCAGCGTCCATTTACCTGCAAATCCTTGTTATAGGCACTGGGGAGACCCTTCAGAACGATGAGCATTCCAGTAGTCTGCAGGGGAAGAGAGAAGCAAGATTTAGTAAGGTGAAGGCGAAGTGTACCGTCAAGCCGATTTTGACTCCTGGCGCCCCAGAGACCTGTGGTTTCCTTTGGCTGAATGCATAACTAAATCCACTGGATTGATTGTTGTTGTTTTTTCAAACACCCTCTGGGGATTGCCTGTCCCCTTTCATTCACACAGGTGACTTGCCCAAGGACCTTGCAGGAACTCTGTGGCAGGGTCATTATATTCCCCTTTCTCCAACCCACACAGAAGACCACTGTTTGACACCTCGTTTTCTCTCCCACCTGCAGCAAAGCCATCGGAACAGGACTGCCGTCTACTGAGTCCGTCTTGCTCGGTGTTGTCTACCCAGACTGGCAGCAGCTGCTCCAACGTTGCAGGCAGGAATCTCTCCCAGCCCTGTCTTGGAGATGCTGCCAGGGAACCATCTACACAGATGACGTCCCACTGATCTATGGCCCCTTCCCCTCAGGGGAGAACCTTACAGTGCTCACAAGTCGTCTCCCATTCAAATGCAAACCAGGGCAGGCCCTGCTTAGCAAAGGGGACAATTCATACTTGCTGCCACAAGGCCCAGCTCTCCTCCCGCAGTCTACCAAGATGGCCTTCAAGTTCCTAGTCCTCATGCTTCCACGGCCGTACTTCTCCTCTCTCTCTGAGCTTCTTCCTCGTTCTTTCCCGTTCCCAAAAGCCCCTCTCCTGTCGGCCCCCCCTTCCTTGCACGCCGCACTATTTTGCACGACTCACCCTTCCCACCACACGACCAGCCTTGCTGCGGATCAATTCGAGGCTGTCCGGATTCTTCTTCTGGGGCATCAGGCTGCTCCCAGTGCTGAGGAATCCAAACAGAGGGCCGTCAGATTGGGTGGCTCCAAAAATAAATACATAAAAATTGCCGGCCCCAGAGAGAGCGTGGCCACACAGATTTGCTAATGCAGAGGGGCGGGATGGGCAGGCGCCCACCCCGACGCCCGCGTCGCACGGCTTGATCTGTGCGTGTCCTCTCCAGGGAAGGCCCCGTAGGGGCGAGTAGAACTGCAAGCTTCCCAGTTAAGGACTGGAGAGACCCGGGTTCGAATCCCCACCCTGCCGTGAAATCCACGGGGGGTGTCTCTGGGCCTGCAGTGTCTCTCTCTGCCTGACCGACCTCACAGGGTTGTCGCGAGGGTGAGCAGGACTGTGCTCACCGCTCTCGGCTCCTGGGAGGGATAGGGACGGAGGAGATAAATGGGTTACTACCAGAACGCATCGGAGAGAGTGATGAAGCCAAACTCCGTGGTGGCGAAGAGGATCAGATCTTCGGCCAGGCGACTCAGGTGGATCATGATCAGGGAAGAGGTGGAAAGGAACTCCACTGGAGAGAAGAGAAACACCCGCCCCAAGAGAAAGAACTTATTTTCTTGCTAGCCAAAGTTTGCAAACTAATTTGTTCAGCCTCTCTGCACACCCACGATACAGACTAGGTTGCCCGTGCTCCAGAGCCTTCACGCTTCCAGTCCAGGGTGGCCAAGCTGAGTGTCTCTAGCTGTTGGACTACGACACCCATCACCCACTGCCACTTTGGGATTTTTTTTGCAGGGCGTGATGGGATTTGTAGCCCAACAGCCAGGATGCCTCCGCTTGGCCACCCCCCCTGGACTAGTATTTGTTCATTTTCTCGGCGATGGCCAGCTTGCTCTGAAGACCTTCCCTCCCAGTCCAGGCTCTGCCCCGAGGAAACAGCAAAGCGAGGCACCTACCCACAAAGTCACGGTCGCTAACCGCATCGATGCTGTTGATGCTGATGGAAATGAAGTCCAGTTCTGTAGTTAAAAATGAAAAGAGAGCAAAAGTGTCGAGGAGAGCTGGCCGCGTGGCAGCGAGCATGAATGGTCCCCGTTGCTAAGCAGGGTCTGCCTTGGTTTGCACTTGGATGGGTGGCTACATGTGCTTCAAGATATTTCCCTTCGGGAATGGGGCCAGGGCTCAGTGGGGCAGCATCTAGGTCCCAGGTTCCCTCCCTAGCAGCATCTCCAGGAATGGCTCGGAAAGGCTCCTGCCTGAAACCTTGGAGAGCTGCTGCCAGTCAGAGTAGTCAATACTGAGCTAGATGGACGAAGGGTCTGACTCGGTACAAGGCACCAGGTAAGTGCATGGTGCAGCCGGAATTTAGACCTCTTCTGGCAGCCTGCAGTTTTTCCTCACTTCTTTGCAGGAATCTGGGGGGGGGGTGTTTGTGTGGTTTTTTGCATTTTTAAAATCGGAGACGTCCAACTCACCTTTACGGATCAGTTCGCGATCCAGGCCCAGGGGGTTGCCGGCCAGAGCCCCACTGTGAGGGAGAGAGAAAGTTAGAAAGACCCCCCTCCTCAAAGCAGTAAGAACTCACAAACTCTTTGTCTCATGGTGTGTGTTTGCGAGAGAAGTTTCTGCTTTTGGTCACAAACTGGCCGACGCAGCTCTTTCCTGCAAAGAGAGAGCGCCTCTGTGGATGATGGGAGTTGTAGTCCAGACACATCTGGAGAGGAGAACCCCAACGCAGCACTTTTCAGACTTGGGTCTCCGGATGTCAGACTATGATAGCCAGTATTTTCTCCATACACGCACACTGCAGTTACTTAATCTGTGGGACTCTCTGCCACGGGATTTGGTGACGGCCACCAGCTCAGATGGCTCTAGCAGGGCTTAGACAAATTCACGGAGGGCAGGGCTATCAATGGCTACTAGTGTGGATGGCTAGAGGCCACCTCCAGCCTCAGAGGCAGGATGCCTCCAAATCCCAGTTGCAGGGGAGCAACAGCAGGAGAGAGGGCCTGCCTTCATATCTTGCCCATGGGCTCCCTAGAGGCATCTGGTGGGCCAGTGTGTGAGAAACAGGAGGCTGGACTAGATGGGCTTTGGGTCTGATCCACAGGGCTGTTCTTATGGAGGAACTTGGTCCACAACAGACGTTACTGGTTTCAGCGGAAGCCATAACATCTCCCCGCCAACCCAAAGATGACCCCACTTGCCTTCCCAAAGGCAGGATGCTGATCCTCTTCTTTATTTCTGAGAGACGTTCCAAATCCCGAGTCAAAGCCACTGCATGGCTATTGGAGAAAGAGAGAGAGAGAGAGAGAGAGAGAAAGTGTGGGAAAAATAAAATAAAATAAAATAACCCAAATATCTAGCAAGAGGAAGATGTTAAGGCCATCTTGGCTTGGAAGTTGCAGCCTCCAGACCCATATTCTCCTTCGAGCCAACATTCTATTCTTTCTGGGATTAATTGGCGAGGGGAAAGCCACTCTGTGTGTGCTCAGAGGTAGCCTTTCCTTACAGACAGTAGCCTGTGCCCTACAAACACACACACACACCCTTGATCTTGGCCAAATGGCTGGAGGGCGTGGGAGAGGATTGGTTACCTGAGCAGAAGATGACTCCATCTGATTGGCTGAGCTCTTTGCAGGTGGGTGTACCCAGGAAGGATCACCTCAATTTCGCTGCAGCAAAAAACAGAGGAAATAAACTCACATTTTTGGGCAAGGGCTATTCATCAATCCTATGGCATCATCAGGGCATGAAGGACTTTACAAAGCTTCCGAAGCAAAAGAAGACGGGCTCTGTTCCCACCCACGAGGGGTTTCTACTCGCAGGGTTCTACTCGCAGCGATCCCCCATATTTTTTTTGAATACTATCAGTGAAACCTCCATGTACCAACACAGTCTACCAGATACTTGAGCCCAGCTAGTCCACTTTCATGCCCTTCTTACAGACTTCCTTGGCCACGGTGGGAAGGGATCTAACTGTTTTTCCAGAACCAGATCAACGGACTAGAACAGGGATGCACAACTCCATCCCACTCACACACACCCTTGTGGATGCTGGACTACAACTCCCATCATCCCAATGGGCCACTATGGCTGGGGATGTGTTTGTTTGTTTGTTTGTTTTTAAATTTATTTCTATTTATATCTCTGTAGATCGCTTTGGGGACTTTTGTTGAAAAGCAGTATACAAATATTCGTCGCATTCGTATTTGTATGTTGGGGGACCTTAAAAGGGGATGGAGAGAACACACATTTATGGAGACCGAAGCTCCGGGGCCATTAGTCACCAGGTCGAAACAGAGCCTTCCTACCCAGGGGCAGTCTACCTTCGAAGCACAGGTGTTGGGGGGGGCAGGCCGCTGAACTTACGCGGAAGCGCGTTCCACCAGAGTGCGGATGAGCTGCTGCAGGTGAGAGGAGAGCATCGTGATCGAGCTCTTCATGAGCAGCCTCAAGTCGGTCACAATCTGCAAAAAAAAAAAAAGAAGAAGAAAAAAGAACAGAGAGCGTGAGAGAGAGAAAGAGAGAGAACTGCAGGTTACCGTATTTACCTGAACCCAAGACTAGTTTCCCCTCCCCCAGTTCTTTGATGTTAGAAATGGGGAGTGGGGGTTTCATCTTAAATTCTGACTTTTCAGGTAAATACAGGTATGACCTGTATTTTTTAAAGGGGTGAATATTCAGTCTCATCTTCTATTTGGGTAAATACGGTACTTTATGACTTTGGATGCCCGGCCCCACTGGGAAGTCCTAGGTGGTCTCTCTGGGACACGAGTTGGTGGGGGGGGGCATATAAACAGTGCCAGCAGGGAGCCTGCCTGTGATTCTTTCTTTCCCTCTTGGATTGCACCCCTGAAGTAGGACCATAGGAAGCTGCCCTATACTGAGTCTGACCCTTGGTCTATCTTGCTCAGTATTGTCTTCACAGACCGGCAGCGGCTTCTCCTAGGTTGCGGGCAGGAGTCTCTCTCAGCCCTATGTCGTTGGAGATGCTGCCAGGGAGGGAACCTGGAACCTTCAGCTCTTCCCAGAGCGGCTCCATCCCCTGAGGGGAAGATCTCACGGTGCTCACACTTCTAGTCTCTGATTCAAATGCAAACCAGGGTGGACCCTGCTTAGCTGAGGGGACCAGTCATTCTGACTACTACAAGACCAGCTCTCCTCTTTGCACAGTGCAGAGTGCACAGTACTGCACAGTGCTGGAAGAATGGGAGATATAATCCTGCACCCTTCTCCCCCCTCCCACCCCCACTCCAAAAGACACAGCCTTCTCTGCTCCTTGCACCTCAGCTCCCAAGAAACAGCTCGTCCCGCCAGCCACACTCCCTCCCCGGAAGACGAATCGCCTGCCTCCACATTCACTTCCAAAAAGAAATGGTTCCAGGCTGGATTTCCAGATTCACGGCAGCCTATTTTCCCCATCTCTGCAATGTTCGGGTTTTGCCCCTCTAATAGACTTGGGAACTCTCTCCCACTGGATCCTCAAACCAGCACAGGCCAGTCATTGGCTGGTCTGCCCTGCTAGCCAGTCATCTGAACCCGGGGCTTTGTGCTTCTAGGCTGGGGAGGGGAAGGGCAAAGTTAAATTTCACCTAGGGTGCCCAAAACCCCAGGGTCAGCCCTGCTGAACACAGCTGCCCAAGTCAGACCCTTGGTCCATCTACTCTGGTATCGTCAGAGTATTGTCTGCTCTGACTGGCAGCAGTTCTCCGGATTTCAGTCAGAGGTCTTTCCCAGCCCTACCTGGAGATGCTGCCAGGGGTTGAACCTGGGGCCTTCTGCAGGCAAAGCCAACTGAGAGTGCCCCTGATGAAGATATGAGCCTGCCCTTGATTCATCTAGCTCAGTCTACCCTACACTGACTGGCAGCAGCAGCTCTCCAGGATTCCGGAGCCTGGAGATGCCGGGGACTGAACCCGAGCGGACATAAGTTACGACGTGGCAAGGATCAGGTACCCCTTCATTGCTGGGTGAACTGGAGGCAGCCGTCCAGTGTGAGAATAAGCAGGACTTGAACCCAGCACCTCCAGAAATGCAGACCAGCTCTTTAACCAGCAGGCCACGCTGCCTCTCAACTGCAGTTCTGAGCTAGAGGGAGACAGGGCTATAGGAATAAGCGACGGAGGCCATCTTCCCAAAGAGAAAAGGACCCGGCCATGCCACAGCGCGCATGGGGTCCAGAGAGCAAGGACACAGAAAAGCCAGGGATAAGGGAAACTCATCTGCACACAAAGAGCTCATTGTATTCTGTGTTTCGGCTATTGGAGCTGGGAAGATGGAATGTCAGGAGGAAAGACAAGCTCAGCAAATAGACGGAGGAGGGGTCAGGGGTCCCAGAAAGCTACCAAGAGTTGTGCAAGCACAGCTGGGAAGCTGTTCTCATGCAAATAGGTATGAGCAGGAAGGTCAGTCCGATCCTTCAACCCAGGAACGTGGGGGTTTAAGGACTGCTCTGCCTTGGAGACGCTCCAGCAACCCTGTGCATGTTTACACTGAAGCAAGCCATGTGGGGTGCAATGGGTTTACTCCCAGGCCGATCTGCAGCCCAACTCTTGCATCACGCTCTTCAGCTAGTCCTGGGGAAAGGAGAAAGTGTCCTCCTCCGCTCTCTACACAGCTGAGATTTTCACCACCTTAAGGTCTAGAAACATTATTTTTTAAAATGAGTGTACGGATTTTTAGACTGCCACCCCCGATACCACCCATTGCATTCGTGCAGGAAGCCCCAAATAGATTCTTTTTTCAACAAGTACAAACGGCAAAGCCACAGGGCAGAGTATTCCTACTTGATCATTCCTGCTCCGTCCAGTGTGAAGTTTCCCAGCCACATCTCCAATCAGCTCCTGAAAGAGAGAGAAGGGTTCGAATTGGGGGGCAACCCAAGACGGCTGATCCTCCCAACGGTCCCGTGGCTGCCTCAATTTCTGGAGGCCGCCCGCTGAAACCAGGAACACTCACCGGCAGCAGGGAGACGGACTCCATCATATTTATTATGAGCAACAACGATCATGAGGACTACAGCCTTGACCGGCCTCTATTTGCTATGCAAATTCAAGGTCTGTTACTGAATTATCCACATTCTTTACTGATTCCTCCCTAACAGAACGTTCACACGCATTTCGTGACATCACAGAAGTTCAGCCAATGGCTGGAGGAGGCTGTGCTAGAGCCAGATTTCTAAGCCGCACAGCCCAAAGCCTACCAGGACTTTACGATTTGTGAACATCAATCCCAGCCGGGTCTGGAAGCCACTTGATTGGAATGAACGCTTCCTTCTCCCCCTCAGTTCTCTTTCTTATTGGCTGTCTCCATCACAGCCAATAAGAAACTCTTAAAAGCGGACCGACACGGGTCCGAAGCGTCCGAATGAACTGGCGAAGCCAACCTTGAGCCTGCGTTCGATGGTAGTGTGGATGTCTTCGTCCGACTTGCTGATCACCAAGGTGCCCTTGGAAATCTCTTCAGAGATCTGCGAGAGAGCAAAAGATCCCATCCGCGTTAGCCATTAACTGCCCTGCCTTGCTGCCCAGGAAAAAGAGTTAGAGAATCATTCACGTGGCTAATGGGGGATCTGAGCAGCGTCTGAGTCGGAGTCCAGAGTTGGCTCTTGCTGGGGCAGAAGAGCAGCACAGCAGAAACAGGCCAGGCCATCCGTGATTGTGATACTTAGTTGGGCCCAGGAAAACCAAATGGAAGTTCCCACCAGATCTCCTGAGGTTTGGGGCCCGTGTTGAGCCGATTCACACTGATTCACACAACCACAGTTGGACTGTGGATATTTTGTCTCCCCTGTTTTGGGAATTAAGTGGAGGGAAGGCGCACAGAATTCAATCGCACAAGCCTCAAATTCTGGTTTATTTTCGACAACAGTCTCCCGCTTACATATATCAAGTGTAGGACGATCCGTTCTCTTTCTAGATTTTCCCTCCCACTGGATGCCACTCCAGAATAAACCCCTCGGACTTTTCCTCCGCGAACCACAGGTAATTAAGGTATGCAGCCATTTAGCTCAGGGGTGTGCAACTTCAGCCACTGGGCTGTTGGCAGACTACAATTCCCATCATCCCAGACCACTGTGGCCTGGGGATGATGGGAGTTGTTGTCCAAAGCCAGCTAGAGGGCCAAAATCACACAGCCCTGGGTTGGACTAGGACCAGAGAGACCTGAGTTCAAATCTCCACTCAGTCATCACATCCACCGGGCGACTCTGGGCCAGCCACGCCTCTCTCCACCTAGCCTACCTCGCAGGAAGGTTGTGGGGACAAACCTAACCATGTCGGGACTCCTTGGAGGACGAGCCGGATCGAATCAGCACAGTACCTTCTCTAGCCCGCTGATGATCTTCTCCAGCTCGGCTTTGGATAGGATCCCCGCCTTCTCCAAGGCCTTGGCGTAAGCTATGCTCCCGCGGACGTCGACTTCCGACAGGCGTTGGTCCACCTCTATGGAGGAGTTCAGCTTCTCCATCATGGGGTCCAAGCTGCCCGTGAGCCTCCCGCTATAAAGTTTTTCACTCTGCTGCAAGACAGAAGGCACCAGTAAGCATGGCCACACTGGCCCCCACTGACCCCACATTTCCGTGGCTGCCTTCTCGACGTAGCCCACGGCTCTCGCAAATCCCAGCCATGGGGACCAAGTTGTCCTCTCTTCACAGGGTCCTCTCTGGAGGACATGCCTGCCCCTTCCCATCTGGCAGCGTTAGTCATGTTTTAGAGCCGTTTTTGTGTTTTGAAAACTTTTTTAATATAGGAGGACAAGAAGCTGCCATTGGTCTATTTAGCTCAGGACTGTCTACTCAGACTGGCAGCACTTTTTCCCAGGTTTCAGGCGAGAATTTCTCTCCGCCCTATCTTGGAGATGCTGCTGCCAGGGAGGGAACTGGGAACCTTCTGCTCTTCCCAGAGCGGCTCCATCCCCTAAAGGGGAATATCTTGCAGTGCTGACACATCGAGTCTCCCATTCATATGCAAACCAGGGTGGACCCTGCTTAGCTAAGGGGACAAGTCATGCTGGCTCCCACCAGACCAGCTCTCCTCTCTGCACAGTGCTGGAAGAACGGGAGATATAATACTGAGTCAGACCCTTGGTCCGAGTAGCTAAGTACTGTCTACCCAGACTGGCAGTGCACAATCTTACTGCGAATCTCTTACTGTGCTCACACATGGAGTCTCCCATTCACGTGCAAACTGGGCCGGACCCTGCTTAGCAAAGGGGACAATTCATGCTCATTACCCACAAGGCCAGCTTGCCTCTTTTCCATCCATCAGCATCAGAGACTCAAAACTGAGACACACACACACACACCCCCGGTTATGGGTTTGATCAGTCCCGAGCGACTCCAAAAGTCCCTTGTCTGTCCCATGATGCAATGGCCAAGCGTTCTCAAAGCAAATATTAAGACCGCATGTGACCACTCCGGCAATTCCGGAGCTAGCCAAAGGTCACTGGCCAAAGCTGGGTTCATCCTGAAATCAGCACTTTTGAGACTTGTCTGACCTGACGGCCCCCAAATAACGCTGACTCAATGTGTTTTGACTTGGAGACTTCTGAGCCGAGCACCAGTTCCATGGACTGGAAAGAGAAGACAGCCCATTTAAGATCGGCAGCCCTGGCTGGTGGAGGTTTTACTTCCAAACAACGGGGAAATCCCATTGAAGGTAGACTGCTCTGGCTAACGGAGGCTTTACTTTCAAACAGGCAGTGGGAAATGCAAAAGCAGGACTCATTTGTGCCTTAGCTAAATAAAGCTGCTGATACATTTAAGGGGGTATTCGCTGCAATTCATCTCCCGCTCTGACGGCTGAAAGTTTAGGCACATTGGTGACTGCCTTATCCTGGGGCACACACCTTGGATTCAACTGGCTGGTTGTGTCTCTCTGCCTCTCTCTTTTATATTTCTGTGGGGCCTTTTAAAGCAGAGATTGGGACTTTTACCCTCTCCTTTTTAAATTTTTTATTCTGCTTTAAAGCATCACATGCCCTGCTACGATCATATACATCAGGGATGCACAGTCTCAGCCCCCCAGCTGTCATTGGACTACAGCTCCCATCGCCCCCAGCCACAGCGGCAAATAGTCAGGGATGATGGGAGTTGTAGTCTAACAACATCTGGAAGGCCGAAGTTGTTCAGCTCTGGTTTAAATGTCTGCGAATCAGCTCTACGGGAGGCTGATACATTTTGAACTAGATAAACAGCTCCAAGTTTCTAGAAGTTCAGACAAACTTGGGTGGTGGGCCTCCCAGCCGCCCAGGGAAAAGAAAGAAGGGAGAAAGAAAATACGAGGATTGCTTCTCGATTCAGTATTTTGGGAATTGTTTCAAGAAACAGAAAATGGCATGATAATGCAGTAAATTAATATAATATAATATAATAAGGGGGCTTAATATAAGGGGGCTTTCTGATATATTTCCCTACTTTGATAGTTTTGATTTATGATTATTCCTATATATCAACATATTTTTAAAAAGTTTTGCATCATTGTTTTTTGCAGGTGCTTCTGAGGAAGAGCTCAGAACGCACAAGGTAATGATTGGATAAAGGATTGATTAATTTCCATTCAGCATCTTTGGCAATTTCCCCTCCTTTTCCCCCCTTTCCTCCCCTCCAGCCCTATAATAAAAACTGGATCAGACCCAAAGGTCCACTTAACCCAGTTCTCTGCCTCTGACAGCGGGCCTCAGCTAGCTTACACAAGGTGTATTGGGGAAACAGTTTACTTCGCAGTAAGATACACTGCCTCAAGCCATGGAGGTTTGATTTGGATTGTCCCAAATAGAGGGCAACTCTGAATTTAAGACCCTCACTCCCCAACCCAATTTAAGAGGAAAGAACGAGGGGAAAGCCTCATTTTGGATGTGGGTAAATACGGTTATCCTAAATCCCAGAAAATGGCTTTCCAATAACCTGCTAACGCTGGTGAGTATTATTGGAAATATACTGCATAGGATCTTTCCCTGATTCCTGTATCTCCTCTGGACTCTTCCATGCCAACAGGAGAACCTCTCTACCAATCCACATCTCATCCTAATGCAAGACCCTTGGGGCAGGGACCTAGCTGCCGAAACGGCCCTGGCCAGCCCCTAAAGCCCAGCCAGTGAGACCTCCAGGTTAGAACCCCAACTAGTGCTTGTTGCAACACTGATGAAGCGCTTTTTAAAGCCGGGACATTTGGACCTTTTCTCGGGAGCTATGAAATAAAACAAACCCCAAACACATCGCTCACCTCGGATGCCATGCCTGGAGTTTTCCTCTTCTCTCGGGTCGAGAAAGAAACTTTTGCAAAATGCCTGCCAAAAAAAGGGAGAGGGAGAGGGGGAGAGGAAAGATCATTTTTTAAAAATGGACCTTTTGCCAAAGAGCGCTTCAGCCATGGAGACAGACAGAGACACAGGCCACCAGCTCACCTGCTGTGCGTCCAACGTACCAGCCAGCCGATCTCTGCACTGCTCTGGCTGTTGAGGGACCCCTTTTGACAGGGAGGCTTCCGATAGGCCCCGCCCCCAAGGGGAGGGGCTTGCTGCCAGCTGGTCTGCTCGGCCCCGCCCACCCTCTCCCCTCCCTCCCACCCACCGTCAGCAGCTGGGTCTTTCGCACCCCCAAGAATCGATTTCCACTTGATGGAAGAGATCAAAATGGAAATCAAAGGGGCCTGGACATCAGAGATGGTTTTAGCTGTCTCAGTGTCTGGGAAATCTGTTGCAAACTCTCTCTCTCTCTCTCTGCAAAAAGTCCCTGTGTGTTCCTAACATGCGTGCATGGTTCCTACCCACTGAAATTAAAAAAAAAAAAATTCACAATGGCTGGATTTTTTATTTTAATTTTTCGACATTTTGGACATTGACGTTCAGAAGCAGAGTGCCTGGATCACCAGAAGTCATTGTTCCACCCTGTTCTTCTGTGGTCACACACCTCACTTGAAGGGCCCGGTCCAGTTCTCTGCCCCACATTTTAAGAAGGCTGCCTTCTTAAACTGGATTACCATACATGTATTTGTATTTAATATGCATCAAGATCACTGCTCCCCAATAATATTCTTTGCCACCCCTTTGCTCCCCCAGGCTAGTAGTTTTAGCATCACCCTTGGTCCACAGGCTGACCGGCGGCCTTGAAGTGGATCTCTGCCCACTGCAACCATTGGGCCATTTTGCCAAAGGGGCCCATGGCCCACCAGGGAAATTTGCAACAAGGGACAGAGGCAATCTCCTCTGCTGTCTTCCAGCCCCTTCGGGGTGTGGAAGCAAGCAGTCTCAGGTCTGTCCCCACCGCCGCCCCCACCTCCATCTGTAGCCTCTTTCTCCATTGTATCTTGTGTTACTCAACGGTATGCTCTTTGGGGCAGGGACCTCTGCTACTCTGCAAAGTGCCAGGCACACCAATGGTGTGAGGTTGGACAAGAACAACAATGTAACTGGACCCTCATGATCGACTTACAGATTGTCTGGGAAACATTGGTGCTTTGTCAATCATTTCGGCCGTTATGGTAATCCTTCCATTGACGTGTAAACATATGAGGAAAGTTCCTTTAAAACTTCTTTTTTTTTAAAGAAAAGGAGAGAAAAGCAGAGGGCATTCTGCACTGGGCCTGAATCTGGTGGTGAAATGCACCACCAGCTAAACACCTGTGAAACAGCACTGAAAGTTTTGTTTTTCTGCAAAGAGAAACAAAGTTTAAACGTGGCTTATTTGATAACATGGTTTCTTTTATTTTTAAACACACACACACACACACACACAACGTTCAAAGCTGCTTCGGGGAGGTTTCGTTGATAATGCATTAGCTAATGAGAGCTGTAATATGGGCCTTTTAAATATATATTCAGGGTGATTATGAAAGGAAGGAAGGAAGGAAGGAAGGAAGGAAGGAAGGAAGGAAGGAAGGAAGGACTGAAATGAAGTAAGATGGAAGATGCAAAGGCAGGAATAGGATACCTGAAGAAAGGAAGGAAGAAAAAAAACTAAGACATAAAGGCAGGAAAAACTGGAAGGAATGAAGATGGGAAGAAAGTTAGATGGACATGGGAAAGAAAGGAAGGAAGGAAGGAAGGAAAAGGGAGGGAGGAAGGAAGGTGACGACAGGGAGAACAGAAGAAAAGGAAGGAAGGAAGGAGAAAACAGAAAGGAAGGAAGGTGAAAAGGTGAAGGCAGGGAGAAAAGAGGAAGGAAGGAAGATGAAGACAGGGAGAAAAGAAAATGAAGAGAAGAAAGAAAGAAAGAGAAAGAAAAAGAAAGATGAAGACAGGGAGAAAAGAAAGAAAGAGAAAGAAAGAAAAAGAAAGAAAGAAAAGATTCTGCCTATGGCCTGAAACTGCTAGCTAACTGCACGGTCAGCTGAACTTGGATACATGGAGGGGGGTTGACATGTTTGCACTTTCCCAAAGCAGTCCTCTCACGAATAGAGGATGTTGGGATTTTTGTGTTGTTCAAAAAGGCCCTTTGGCGTGATCAGCAGAACGCGAAGCGCAGTAAACATCTTTCATGACAAAAAAGACACACACATGGCAGAACTGGGCACAATAGGGCCGGTGGGGCCCTCTCCGCTCTCAGCAGCGAATACCGGCACACCGAGGGACCCCGGAGCCCCCGAACTGTGGCCTCCTCCATCGTCGGCACAATCCTGCGGGCTCTGTGGCCTTGATATGCTGAGCACACTTTTCCTGGGGGAGCGGGGAGGGGGAGGACACTGGGGCCTTTGTCCCACGGGGGGTTGTCTAGCAACATGGCTGGGTTAGGTCCCGGCAAGAAAGTCAGATCTGGGCGAGCCCCAAATGTGCAGATGAGGAACTGTGTCCATACGGCCTTGAGCCAGCTTGGGGTGGGGGACCATCTGGGGGCTCGAATGCTCCTGGTGATTTCCCCCCTGAGAATTGGGAAAGAAGCCATGGCATTGCAAGACGTTCGGCTTGCAGTGTGTGGTCCTGAATCTCGGGCTGGGATCGCCCTGATCCGCAGGCCTGCAGCGGCCACATTGACAATGGCGATTTTGAAAACTGTTAAGAGTTTTTAAAAAAACAAACACAAACCACTATAAAATGTCACCGAGGCCGCCAGAGGAATGGAAATGAAGATCAGCAGGACGAAGCGTCCTCCAAAGACGACTCCATGGAGAACATCAGCAGCTGCCATATACTGAGCCAGACTATTGATCCATCTAGCTCAGGATTGTCTGCACAGATTGGCAGCGGCTTTTCCGAGGTCGCAGGCAGGAATCTCTCTCAGCCCTATCTTGGAGATGCTGCCAGGGAGGGAACTTGGAACCTAGATGCTCTTCCCAGAGCGGCTCCATCCCCTAAAGGGGGGAATCTCTTCTCCTCCAGTGCTCACACATGTGGTCTCCCATTCAAATGCAAACCAGGGAGGATACTGCTTAGCAAAGGGGACCATTCATGCTAACCCTTTGCTCTCTGCAAAAACGACCGAGATTCAGGACCGAGATTCAGTATGGCAATTTGACCCATATCGTTTGGCAGGTGGGGATAACCCAGAACGCTATAAGGGCAACAATCTTGCCGGTCACCTCTTTTCTATGCTAAAAATCACTGTAAGCACTCAGCCGCTGAGGTACGACCAACAGCCAGAATTGGTGTGGGACTGCCCCATGGACTGCAGCCCAGGCGTAGGCCACCTTGGCTTGCCAGCTGCTGGTGGACTACAACTCCCATCACCTCCAGTCACAATGAAGTGCAGCAGGGGTTGATGGGAGCTGTAGTCCATCCACCGCTGGAGAGCCAGGGTTGCCTGCCATGCGCCAAAGCAATTCCGTAGACTCTTGAGACCCCCTTCTTCAAAACTCCATGGGCTGAAATTTGTGGGCCTGGTCCTTGGACACTGCAAAGGATTGCTGGTCTTGTGGTAGCAAGCGTGAAGAGTCCCCTTGGCTAAGCAGGGTCCACCCTGGTTTGCATTTGGATGGGAGGCCACATGTGTGAGCACTGGAAGATCTTCCTGAGGGGATGAAGAATCCGCTCTGGGAAGAGCCCCTGCCTGCTAGTGTGCAGAAGGCTTGAAATCCCCATGTGAGCATCTCCAGATAGGCCTGCCTGAGAGACACTGACCCTGCCTGCAACCTTGGAGAAGTCGCTGCCAGTCTGTGCAGACAATACTGAGCTGGATGGAACAAGGGTCTGACTCAGCGTGTGGCAGTTTCCTATGTTCCTGAAGGACACATGCCAAGGGGAAGGAAACGGGACCTGTGAGAGAGGCCGGGGTTTGATCTGATGTCGTGTTTCCATCCTGCTCCTCTCTGGGAAAAATATCCAAAGCTCCAAGTGGCCAACCAACCCCATGCCATCTCCATGGCATCTCCAGATAGGGCTGAGTGAGACGCCTGCCTGCCTACTGCAACCTCGGAAAAGCCGCTGCCAGTCTGGGCAGACGATCCTGAGCTCCACGAACCCAGGGCCTGACTCAGCATATGGCAGCTTCCGAAATGAAACTGGCAGCAAATGAATATTATTTGCCAAAAAACAAACAAACAAACAAACAAACAAACAAACAAACAAACAAACAAACAAACAAACAACAGCAAAACTGAAAGGGAGAGGCTGGTCTTGTGGTAGCAAGCATGACTTGTCCCCTTTGCTAAGCAGGGTCTGCCCTGGTTTGCATTTGTATGGGAGACTACATGTCTGAGCACTGCAAGATATTCCACCACCACCCCCTTAGGGGATGGGGCCGCTCTGGGACAGGGAAGAGCAGAAGGTCCCAAGTCCCCTCCCTGGCAGCATCTCCAAGACTGGGCTGAGAAAGAAGCCTGCCTACCTCTTGCAACCTGGGAGAAGCTGCTGCCAGTCTGGGCAGACAATCCTGAGCTCGCCCGACCGAGGGCCTGACTCAGCATATGGCCGCTTCCTGTGCTGCTCCTAAGATGGGGCTGACCCTCTTGCCTGCAACCTCAAAGTAGCCACAGGGTGTCTGACTCAGGAGAAAGCCACCTCCTCTGTTTCTAAGCCAGGGACAGCCCAGCCCCTTCCTTCCTTGCAGCTGCATTGGTGGTTCAGTGGTAGAATTCTTGCCTGCCACGTGGGAGGCCCGGTTTCGATTTCCGGCCAATGCAACAGTCCCTTTTTAATTTTTTTTTTAATTTTTTTATTTTTTGCAACATTAATCATGCAATTATGAGCCAAGCCGAGGGCTGCCTCCATTAGCGCCCAGAGTCCGGAGCAGCTGCAGCGGGGAGCGGCGGGCGCCCCCCCACCAGGAAGCCTCAGCGCGCCGCGGAGCTCCACCCCAGCAACAGCAGCAAGCAGGAGGAGGAGAGGCATCATGGAGGTGTAAGCAGAGGGCACCTCCGCAGCCCTGGCCGGGCCTAGAGGGAAACCCCCCCCACTGGGGGCTACGAGGGACCCCCCCCTTGCAGGGGGTGGGGGGAGCTTCTGGGGCGCGCGGGGAGCGGGGCTGGGATTTGCATGGGTATTTCTGCCCCTTTTGCAGCGTGGGTCGCTGGAAATGGGGCTGGGGGCTGTGCATAGGGAGGGAGCCCCCTCTTGCGCCCCCCCACTCACTCAGAGCATGGAAGGCATTGCTAGTTGGTCTCATTTGCCAATTGGGGCTGGGGGAGGGGTTGCTGGCTGGGAAATGGGTCTGGGGGCTGTGCATAGGGAGGAGACTCCTTTTGATGCCCCCCTTGCAGTTACGGGTGTGTGTGTTGAAGGCATGTTGTGGGGGGCAGGGGCGTGCTGGAAGGATTTGCGCCTGGAGGATGTCTTAAATCTGGATTTTTTAATAGATCTAGATCGGCTTTTCCCATCGGCATTTTATCTTTTTAAAAGCAGGTTAAATGGAACGAGGACTGCACGGTGGTGTCTGATGCAGCTCCCTAAGTTTGCAGGTTGTCAATTTCCTGGTTTGCCTTCTGTGCAGAAACGATGCCAGTTTGCACTCTGTTTGTTTGTTTGTTTGATTGCATATCTGTACTGCCTCGTGTAGAAATCTCTAGGCGATGTGAAGTCATAGGAATCCATGCCCTGCATGGTGGCTGGAACTAGAACATTTCCAAGGTCCCTTCCAGCTCTAACTTCTGTTATTCTAGAGCCATTCAGACATTATGTTGTATATACGTAGAGGCATAAGAACAGCCCTGCTGGATCGGACCCAAGGAGCCCCATCTAGTCCAGCATCCTGCCTCACACAGTGGACCACCAGATTCTTTGGGGGAGCCACAGGCAGGAGTTGAAAGGGGCGTGCCCTCCCTCCTGCTGTGACTCCCCTGCAACTGGGAATCAGAGGCATCCTGCCTCAGAGGCTGGAGGTGGCCTATAGCTCTCCGACTAGTAGCCGTTGATAGACCTCTCCTCCATGAAGTGATCCAAACCCCTCTTCAAGCTATCCAGGTTGTTGGCTGTCACCACATCTCGTGGCAGAGAATTCCACAATTGGATCACACGTTGTGTGAAAAAGTACTTCCGTTTGTTGGTCCCCTAGACCTCCTGGCAATCAATTTCATGGAGTGACCCCTGGTTCTAGTGTGATGTGAGAGGGAGAAGAATTTTTCTCTCTCCACTTTCTCCACACCATGCATGATTTTATAGACCTCTATCCTGTCTCCCCGCAGTCGTCATTTTTCTAAACTAAAAAGCCACAGGTGTTGTAGTCTTGCCTCATAAGAAAGGTGCGCTAGGCCCCTGATCATCTTGGTTGCCCTCTTCTGTACCTTCTCCAGTTTAACAATGTCCTTTTTAAGATGTGGTGACCAGAATTGTACGCAGTACTCCAAGCGTGGTCGCACCATCGTTTTGTATGAGGGCATTATAATGTTAGCCGTTTTACTTTCAATCCCCTTCCTAATGATCTCTAGCATGGAATTGGCCTTTTTCACAGCTGCCGCACATTGAGTCGACACTTTCAAGGAGCTGTTTCAAGGAGCTGTCCGCCACGACCCCAAGATCCCTCTCCTGGTCAGTCCCCGACAGCTCAGATCCCATCAGCATATATTGTGAAGTTGGGTTTTTTTTGCCCCAGTGTCCATCACTTTACACCAGGCCTGCACAACTCAAATGACCTGGCGGGCCGAAACCAACCATGACTTGGTTCATGGGGGCCGAGGTCAATTCCTAGGGTGCTGATTATTAGAGTAACACTTAATATCAATCAATCAATCAACCAATAAACTGAATTAAAGTGAAATGAATTAAAAATGAATTAAAAATGAATTTAATCAATATTTAACTTTTGATGTTCTGGCAGGCCAAGATTGATTTAAATTAATATGAAATAAGTTGAATTAAAATTCATTCTAATAATATAAATATTATACAATCTGTACAAAATACATAATAAAATGCATTGTTCTTCCTTTCCACCTCTGCCAAATCATCACACAAAACATGGAACACTATTAAGGGGAAAAAAAAATGAGAACCTGTTCTCATAATTTTGGAAAAGAAGGGAGAAGGGGAAAGAAAGATGGAAAGGATGCAGCAGGAGGCTTGGCCTGAGAGAGAGAGAGAGAGAGAGAGAGAGAGAGAGAATGGAGCAGTCTTGGTGGGAGGGAGGGAGAGCGAATGGAGCAGCCTTGGTGGGAGGGAGGGAGAGAGAATGGAGCAGTCTTGGTGGGAGGGAGGGAGAGCGAATGGAGCAGCCTTGGTGGGAGGGAGGGAGAGAGCATGGAGCAGTCTTGGTGGGAGGGAGGGAGAGAGAATGGAGCAGTCTTGGTGGGAGGGAGGGAGAGAGAATGGAGCAGCCTTGGTGGGAGGGAGGGAGAGAGAATGGAGCAGTCTTGGTGGGAGGGAGGGAGAGCGAATGGAGCAGCCTTGGTGGGAGGGAGGGAGAGAGAATGGAGCAGTCTTGGTGGGAGGGAGGGAGAGAGAATGGAGCAGTCTTGGTGGGAGGGAGGGAGAGAGAATGGAGCAGCCTTGGTGGGAGGGAGGGAGAGAGAATGGAGCAGCCTTGGTGGGAGGGAGGAAGAGAGAATGGAGCAGTCTTGGTGGGAGGGAGAGAGAGAGAGAGAATGGAGCAGTATTGGTGGGAGGGAGGGAGAGCGAATGGAGCAGCCGTGGTGGGAGGGAGGGAGAGAGAATGGAGCAGTCTTGGTGGGAGGGAGGAAGAGCGAATGGAGCAGCCTTGGTGGGAGGGAGGGAGAGAGAATGGAGCAGTCTTGGTGGGAGGGATGGAGAGCGAATGGAGCAGCCTTGGAGGGAGGGAGGGAGAGAGAATGGAGCAGTCTTGGTGGGAGGGAGGGAGAGAGAATGGAGCAGCCTTGGTGGGAGGGAAGGAGAGAAAGAGAGAGAGAGAGAGAGAATGGAGCAGTCTTGGTGGGAGGGAGGGAGAGAGAATGGAGCAGCCTTGGTGGGAGGGAGGGAGAGAGAATGGAGCAGTCTTGGTGGGAGGGAGGGAGGGAGAGAGAGAGAATGGAGCAGCCTTGTTGGGAGGGAGGGAGAGCGAATGGAGCAGCCTTGGTGGGAGGGAGGGAGAGAGAATGGAGCAGCAATGGTGGGAGGGAGGGAAAGACAATGTAGCAGCCTTGGTGGGAGGGAGGGAGAGCGAATGGAGCAGTCTTGGTGGGAGGGAGGGAGAGCGAATGGAGCAGCCTTGGTGGGAGGGAGGGAGAGAGAATGGAGCAGCCTTGGTGGGAGGGAGGGAGAGACAATGTAGCAGCCTTGGTGGGAGGGAGGGAGAGAGAATGGAGCAGTCTTGGTGGGAGGGAGGGAGAGCGAATGGAGCAGCCTTGGTGGGAGGGAGGAAGAGCGAATGGAGCAGGCTTGGTGGGAGGGAGGGAGAGAGAATGGAGCAGTAGTTGTGCGAGGGAGGGAGAGTGAATGGAGCAGCCTTGGTGGGAGGGAGGGAGAGAGAATGGAGCAGTCTTGGTGGGAGGGAGGAAGAGCGAATGGAGCAGCCTTGGTGGGAGGGAGGGAGAGAGAATGGAGCAGTCTTGGTGGGAGGGATGGAGAGCGAATGGAGCAGCCTTGGAGGGAGGGAGGGAGAGAGAATGGAGCAGTCTTGGTGGGAGGGAGGGAGAGAGAATGGAGCAGCCTTGGTGGGAGGGAAGGAGAGAAAGAGAGAGAGAGAGAGAGAAAGGAGCAGTATTGGTGGGAGGGAGGGAGAGCGAATGGAGCAGCCGTGGTGGGAGGGAGGGAGAGAGAATGGAGCAGTCTTGGTGGGAGGGAGGAAGAGCGAATGGAGCAGCCTTGGTGGGAGGGAGGGAGAGAGAATGGAGCAGTCTTGGTGGGAGGGATGGAGAGCGAATGGAGCAGCCTTGGAGGGAGGGAGGGAGAGAGAATGGAGCAGTCTTGGTGGGAGGGAGGGAGAGAGAATGGAGCAGCCTTGGTGGGAGGGAAGGAGAGAAAGAGAGAGAGAGAGAGAGAATGGAGCAGTCTTGGTGGGAGGGAGGGAGAGAGAATGGAGCAGCCTTGGTGGGAGGGAGGGAGAGAGAATGGAGCAGTCTTGGTGGGAGGGAGGGAGGGAGAGAGAGAGAATGGAGCAGCCTTGTTGGGAGGGAGGGAGAGCGAATGGAGCATCCTTGGTGGGAGGGAGGGAGAGAGAATCGAGCAGCATTGGTGGGAGGGAGGGAGAGACAATGTAGCAGCCTTGGTGGGAGGGAGGGAGAGCGAATGGAGCAGTCTTGGTGGGAGGGAGGGAGAGCGAATGGAGCAGCCTTGGTGGGAGGGAGGGAGAGAGAATGGAGCAGCCTTGGTGGGAGGGAGGGAGAGAGAATGGAGCAGTCTTGGTGGGAGGGAGGGAGAGCGAATGGAGCAGCCTTGGTGGGAGGGAGGAAGAGCGAATGGAGCAGGCTTGGTGGGAGGGAGGGAGAGAGAATGGAGCAGTCGTTGTGCGAGGGAGGGAGAGTGAATGGAGAAGCCTTGGAGGGAGGGAGGGAGAGAGAATGGAGCAGTCTTGGTGGGAAAGAGGGAGAGAGAATGGAGCAGTCTTGGTGGGAGGGAAGGAGAGAGAGAGAGAGAGAGAATGGAGCAGTCTTGGTGGGAGGGAGGGAGAGAGAATGGAGCAGCCTTCGTGGGAGGGAGGGAGAGAGAATGGAGCAGTCTTGGTGTGAGGGAGGGAGGGAGAGAGAGAGAGAGGAGCAGTCTTGGTGGGAGGGAGGGAGAGCGAATGGAGCAGCCTTGGTGGGAGGGAGGGAGAGAGAATGGAGCAGCCTTGGTGGGAGGGAGGGAGAGAGAATGTAGCAGCCTTGGTGGGAGGGAGGGAGAGCGAATGGAGCAGCCTTGGTGGGAGGGAAGGAGAGAGAGAGAGAGAGAGAGAGAGAGAGAGAGAGAGAGAGAGAGAGAGAGGAGCAGTCCTGGTGGGAGGGAGGGAGAGAGAATGGAGCAGCCTTGGTGGGAGGGAGGGAGAGAGAATGGAGCAGTCTTGGTGTGAGGGAGGGAGAGAGAATGGAGCAGCCTTGGTGGTAGGGAGGGAGAGAGAATGGAGCAGTCTTGGTGGGAGGGAGGGAGAAAGAATGGAGCAGCCTTGGTCTTAGGGAGGGAGGGAGAGAGAGAGAGAGAGAGAGAGAGAGAGAGAGAGAATGAAGCAGCCTTGGTGGGAGGGAGGGAGAGAGAATGGAGCAGTCTTGGTGGGAGGGAGGGAGAGAGAATGGAGCAGTCTTGGTGGGAGGGAGGGAGAGAGAATTGAGCAGCCTTGGTGGGAGGGAGGGAGAGAGAGAATGGAGCAGTCTTGGTGGGAGGGAGGAAGAGAGAATGGATCAGTCTTGGTGGGAGGGAGAGAGAGAGAGAGAATGGAGCAGTCTTGGTGGGAGTGAGGGAGAGCGAATGGAGCAGCCGTGGTGGGAGGGAGGGAGAGAGAATGGAGCAGCCTTGGTGGGAGGGAGGAAGAGCGAATGGAGCAGCCTTGGTGGGAGGGAGGGAGAGAGAATGGAGCAGTCTTGGTGGTAGGGATGGAGAGCGAATGGAGCAGCCTTGGAGGGAGGGAGGGAGAGAGAATGGAGCAGTCTTGGTGGGAGGGAGGGAGAGAGAATGGAGCAGCCTTGGTGGGAGGGAAGGAGAGAAAGAGAGAGAGAGAAAGAGAATGGAGCAGTCTTGGTGGGAGGGAGGGAGAGAGAATGGAGCAGCCTTGGTGGGAGGGAGGGAGATAGAATGGAGTAGTCTTGGTGGGAGGGAGGGAGGGAGAGAGAGAGAATGGAGCAGCCTTGTTGGGAGGGAGGGAGAGCGAATGGAGCAGCCTTGGTGGGAGGGAGGGAGAGAGAATGGAGCAGCATTGGTGGGAGGTAGGGAGAGACAATGTAGCAGCCTTGGTGGGAGGGAGTGAGAGCGAATGGAGCAGCCTTGGTGGGAGGGAGGGAGAGCGAATGGAGCAGCCTTGGTCGGAGGGAGGGAGAGAGAATGGAGCAGCCTTGGTGGGAGGGAGGGAGAGACAATGTAGCAGCCTTGGTGGGAGGGAGGGAGAGAGAATGGAGCAGTCTTGGTGGGAGGGAGGGAGAGCGAATGGAGCAGCCTTGGTGGGAGGGAGGAAGAGCGAATGGAGCAGGCTTGGTGGGAGGGAGGGAGAGAGAATGGAGCAGTCGTTGTGCGAGGGAGGGAGAGTGAATGGAGCAGCCTTGGTGGGAGGGAGGGAGAGAGAATGGAGCAGTCTTGGTGGGAGGGAGGAAGAGCGAATGGAGCAGCCTTGGTGGGAGGGAGGGAGAGAGAATGGAGCAGTCTTGGTGGGAGGGATGGAGAGCGAATGGAGCAGCCTTGGAGGGAGGGAGGGAGAGAGAATGGAGCAGTCTTGGTGGGAGGGAGGGAGAGAGAATGGAGCAGCCTTGGTGGGAGGGAAGGAGAGAAAGAGAGAGAGAGAGAGAGAGAAAGGAGCAGTATTGGTGGGAGGGAGGGAGAGCGAATGGAGCAGCCGTGGTGGGAGGGAGGGAGAGAGAATGGAGCAGTCTTGGTGGGGGGGAGGAAGAGCGAATGGAGCAGCCTTGGTGGGAGGGCGGGAGAGAGAATGGAGCAGTCTTGGTGGGAGGGATGGAGAGCGAATGGAGCAGCCTTGGAGGGAGGGAGGGAGAGAGAATGGAGCAGTCTTGGTGGGAGGGAAGGAGAGAAAGAGAGAGAGAGAGAGAATGGAGCAGTCTTGGTGGGAGGGAGGGAGAGAGAATGGAGCAGCCTTGGTGGGAGGGAGGGAGAGAGAATGGAGCAGTCTTGGTGGGAGGGAGGGAGGGAGAGAGAGAGAATGGAGCAGCCTTGTTGGGAGGGAGGGAGAGCGAATGGAGCATCCTTGGTGTGAGGGAGGGAGAGAGAATCGAGCAGCATTGGTGGGAGGGAGGGAGAGACAATGTAGCAGCCTTGGTGGGAGGGAGGGAGAGCGAATGGAGCAGTCTTGGTGGGAGGGAGGGAGAGCGAATGGAGCAGCCTTGGTGGGAGGGAGGGAGAATGGAGCAGCCTTGGTGGGAGGGAGGGAGAGAGAATGGAGCAGTCTTGGTGGGAGGGAGGGAGAGCGAATGGAGCAGCCTTGGTGGGAGGGAGGAAGAGCGAATGGAGCAGGCTTGGTGGGAGGGAGGGAGAGATAATGGAGCAGTCGTTGTGCGAGGGAGGGAGAGTGAATGGAGAAGCCTTGGAGGGAGGGAGGGAGAGAGAATGGAGCAGTCTTGGTGGGAAAGAGGGAGAGAGAATGGAGCAGTCTTGGTGGGAGGGAAGGAGAGAGAGAGAGAGAGAGAATGGAGCAGTCTTGGTGGGAGGGAGGGAGAGAGAATGGAGCAGTCTTGGTGGGAGGGAGGGAGAGAGAATGGAGCAGTCTTGGTGTGAGGGAGGGAGGGAGAGAGAGAGAGAGGAGCAGTCTTGGTGGGAGGGAGGGAGAGCGAATGGAGCAGCCTTGGTGGGAGGGAGGGAGAGAGAATGGAGCAGCCTTGGTGGGAGGGAGGGAGAGGGAATGTAGCAGCCTTGGTGGGAGGGAGGGTGAGCGAATGGAGCAGCCTTGGTGGGAGGGAGGGAAAGAGAATGGAGGAGCCTTGGTGGGAGGGAGGGAGAGACAATGTAGCAGCCTTGGTGGGAGGGAGGGAGAGCGAATGGAGCAGTCTTGGTGGGAGCGAGGGAGAGCGAATGGAGCAGTCTTGGTGGGAGGGAGGGAGAGAGAATGGAGCAGCCTTGGTGGGAGGGAAGGGGAGAGAGAGAGAGAGAGAGAGAGAGAGAGAGAGAGAGAGAGAATGGAGCAGTCCTGGTGGGAGGGAGGGAGAGAGAATGGAGCAGCCTTGGTGGGAGGGAGGGAGAGAGAATGGAGCAGTCTTGGTGTAAGGGAGGGAGAGAGAATGGAGCAGCCTTGGTGGTTGGGAGGGAGAGAGAATGGAGCAGTCTTGGTGTGAGGGAGGGGAGAAAGAATGGAGCAGCCTTGGTCTTAGGGAGGGAGGGAGAGAGAGAGAGAGAGAGAGAGAGAGAGAGAGAGAGAGAGAATGAAGCAGCCTTGGTGGGAGGGAGGGAGAGAGAATGGAGTAGTCTTGGGAGGGAGGGAGAGAGAATGGAGCGGTCTTGGTGGGAGGGAGGGAGAGAGAATTGAGCAGCCTTGGTGGGAGGGAGGGAGAGAGAGAATGGAGCAGCCTTGGTGGGAGGGAGGAAGAGAGAATGGAGCAGTCTTGGTGGGAGGGAGAGAGAGAGAGAGAATGGAGCAGTCTTGGTGGGAGGGAGGGAGAGCGAATGGAGCAGCCGTGGTGGGAGGGAGGGAGAGAGAATGGAGCAGTCTTGGTGGGAGGGAGGAAGAGCGAATGGAGCAGCCTTGGTGGGAGGGAGGGAGAGCGAATGGAGCAGTCTTGGTGGGAGGGATGGAGAGCGAATGGAGCAGCCTTGGAGGGAGGGAGGGAGAGAGAATGGAGCAGTCTTGGTGGGAGGGAGGGAGAGAGAATGGAGCAGCCCTGGTGGGAGGGAGGGAGAGAAAGAGAGAGAGAGAAAGAGAATGGAGCAGTCTTGGTGGGAGGGAGGGAGAAAGAATGGAGCAGCCTTGGTGGGAGGGAGGGAGAGAGAATGGAGTAGTCTTGGTGGGAGGGAGGGAGGGAGAGAGAGAGAATGGAGCAGCCTTGTTGGGAGGGAGGGAGAGCGAATGGAGCAGCCTTGGTGGGAGGGAGGGAGAGAGAATGGAGCAGCATTGGTGGGAGGGAGGGATAGACAATGTAGCAGCCTTGGTGGGAGGGAGTGAGAGCGAATGGAGCAGTCTTGGTGGGATGGAGGGAAAGCGAATGGAGCAGCCTTGGTCGGAGGTAGGGAGAGAGAATGGAGCAGCCTTGGTGGGGAGGGAGGGAGAGACAATGTAGCAGCCTTGGTGGGAGGGAGGGAGAGAGAATGGAGCAGTCTTGGTGGGAGGGAGGGAGAGCGAATGGAGCAGCCTTGGTGGGAGGGGAGGGAGAGCGAATGGAGCAGCCTTGGTGGGAGGGAGGGAGAGGGAATGGAGCAGTCATTGTGGGAGGGAGGGAGATGGGAGGGAGGGAGAGGGAATGGAGCAGTCGTTGTGGGAGGGAGGGAGAGCGAATGGAGAAGCCTTGGAGGGAGGGAGGGAGAGAGAATGGAGCAGTTTTGGTGGGAGGGAGGGAGAGAGAATGGAGCAGTCTTGGTGGGAGGGAAGGAGAGAGAGAGAGAGAGAGAATGGAGCAGTCTTGGTGGGAGGGAGGGGAGAGAAAATGGAGCAGCTTTGGTGGGAGGGAGGGAGAGAGAATGGAGCAGTCTTGGTGTGAGGGGAGGGAGGGAGAGAGAGAGAGAGGAGCAGTCTTGGTGGGAGGGAGGGAGAGCGAATGGAGCAGCCTTGGTGGGAGGAGGGAGAGATAATGGCGCAGCCTTGGTGGGGAGGGAGGGAGAGAGAATGTAGCAGCCTTGGTGGGAGGGAGGGAGAGCGAATTGAGCAGTCTTGGTGGGAGGGAGGGAGAGCGAATGGAGCAGCCTTGGTGGGAGGGAGGGAGAGAGAATGGAGCAGCCTTGGTGGGAGCGAGGGAGGGACAATGTAGCAGCCTTGGTGGGAGGGAGGGAGAGCGAATGGAGCAGCCTTGGTGGGAGGGAGGGAGAGAGAATGGAGCAGTCTTGGTTGGAGGGATGGAGAGCGAATGGAGCAGCCTCGGAGGGAGGGAGGGAGAGAGAATGGAGCAGTCTTGGTGGGAGGGAGGGAGAGAGAATGGAGCAGCCCTTGGTGGGAGGGAAGGAGAGAAAGAGAGAGAGAGAAAGAGAATGGAGCAGTCTTGGTGGGAGGGAGGGGAGAGAGAATGGAGCAGCCTTGGGGGAGGGAGGGAGAGAGAATGGAGCAGTCTTGGTGGGAGGGAGGGAGGGAGAGAGAGAGAATGGAGCAGCCTTGTTGGGAGAGAGAGGGAGAGCGAATGGAGCAGCCTTGGTGGGAGGGAGGGAGAGAGAATGGAGCAGCATTGGTGGGAGGGAGGGGAGAGACAATGGAGCAGCCTTGGTGGGAGGGAGGGAGAGACAATGGAGCAGCCTTGGTGGGAGGGAGGGAGAGCGAATGGAGCAGTCTTGGTGGGAGGGAGGGAGAGCGAATGGAGCAGCCTTGGTGGGAGGGAGGGAGAGAGAATGGAGCAGCCTTGGTGGGAGGGAGGGAGAGACAATGTAGCAGCCTTGGTGGGAGGGAGGGAGAGACAATGTAGCAGCCTTGGTGGGAGGGAGGGAGAGCGAATGGAGCAGTCTTGGTGGGAGGGAGGGAGAGCGAATGGAGCAGCCTTGGTGGGTGGGAGGGAGAGGGAATGGAGCAGTCGTTTTGGGAGGGAGGGAGAGCGAATGGAGAAGCCTTGGAGGGAGGGAGGGAGATAGAATGGAGCAGTCTTGGTGGGAGGGAGGGAGAGAGAATGGAGCAGTCTTGGTGGGAGGGAGGGAGGGAGAGAGAGAGAGGAGCAGTCTTGGTGGGAGGGAGGGAGAGCGAATGGAGCAGCCTTGGTGGGAGGGAGGGAGAGAGAATGGAGCAGCCTTGGTGGGAGGGAGGGAGAGAGAATGTAGCAGCCTTGGTGGGAGGGAGGGAGAGTGAATGGAGCAGTCTTGGTGGGAGGGAGGGAGAGCGAATGGAGCAGCCTTGGTGGGAGGGAGGGAGAGAGAATGGAGCAGCCTTGGTGGGAGCGAGGGAGAGACAATGTAGCAGCCTTGGTGGGAGGGAATGGGAGAGAGAGAGAGAGAGAGATAGAGAGAGAGAGAGAATGGAGCAGTCTTGGGAGGGAGGGAGAGAGAATGGAGCAGCCTTGGTGGGAGGGAGGGAGAGAGAATGGAGCAGTCTTGGTGTGAGGGAGGGAGGGAGAGAGAGAGAGGAGCAGTCTTGGTGGGAGGGAGGGAGAGCGAATGGAGCAGCCTTGGTGGGAGGGAGGGAGAGAGAATGGAGCAGCCTTGGTGGGAGGGAGGGAGAGAGAATGTAGCAGCCTTGGTGGGAGGGAGGGAGAGCGAATGGAGCAGTCTTGGTGGGAGGGAGGGAGAGCGAATGGAGCAGCCCTGGTGGGAGGGAGGGAGAGAGAATGGAGCAGCCTTGGTGGGAGCGAGGGAGAGACAATGTAGCAGCCTTGGTGGGAGGGAAGGGGAGAGAGAGAGAGAGAGAGATAGAGAGAGAGAGAGAATGGAGCAGTCCTGGTGGGAGGGAAGGAGAGAGAGAGAGAGAGAGAGAGAGAGAGAGAGAGAGAGAGAGAGAGAGAGAGAGAGAGAATGGAGCAGTCCTGGTGGGAGGGAGGGAGAGAGAATGGAGCAGCCTTGGTGGGAGGGAGGGAGAGAGAATGGAGCAGTCTTGGTGTGAAGGAGGGAGAGAGAATGGAGCAGCCTTGGTGGTAGGGAGGGAGAGAGAATGGAGCAGTCTTGGTGGGAGGGAGGGAGAAAGAATGGAGCAGCCTTGGTCTTAGGGATGGAGGGAGAGCGAGGAGCGAGAGAGAGAGAGAGAGAGAGAGAATGGAGCAGCTTTGGTGGGAGTGAGGGAGAGAGAATGGAGCAGCCTTGGTGGGAGGGAGGGATGGAGGGAGAGAGAGAGAGAGAATGGAGCAGTCAGTGGTAGGGAGAGAGAGAGAGAGAGAGAGAGAGAGAGAGAGAGAGAGAGAGAGAGAGAATGAAGCAGCCTTGGTCGGAGGGAGGGAGAGAGAATGGAGCAGTCTTGGTGGGAGGGAGGGAGAGAGAATGGAGCAGTCTTGGTGGGAGGGAGGGAGAGAGAATTGAGCAGCCTTGGTGGGAGGGAGGGAGAGAGAGAATGGAGCAGCCTTGGTGGGAGGGAGGAAGAGAGAATGGAGCAGTCTTGGTGGGAGGGAGAGAGAGAGAGAGAATGGAGCACTCTTGGTGGGAGGGAGGGAGAGCGAATGGAGCAGCCGTGGTGGGAGGGAGGGAGAGAGAATGGAGCAGTCTTGGTGGGAGGGATGGAGAGCGAATGGAGCAGCCTTGGAGGGAGGGAGGGAGAGAGAATGGAGCAGTCTTGGTGGGAGGGAGGGAGAGAGAATGGAGCAGCCTTGGTGGGAGGGAAGGAGAGAAAGAGAGAGAGAGAAAGAGAATGGAGCAGTCTTGGTGGGAGGGAGGGAGAGAGAATGGAGCAGCCTTGGTGGGAGGGAGGGAGAGAGAATGGAGCAGTCTTGGTGGGAGGGAGGGAGGGAGAGAGAGAGAATGGAGCAGCCTTGTTGGGAGGGAGGGATAGCGAATGGAGCAGCCTTGGTGGGAGGGAGGGAGAGAGAATGGAGCAGCATTGGTGGGAGGGAGGGAGAGACAATGTAGCAGCCTTGGTGGGAGGGAGTGAGATCGAATGGAGCAGTCTTGGTGGGAGGGAGGGAGAGCGAATGGAGCAGCCTTGGTGGGAGGGAGGGAGAGAGAATGGAGCAGCCTTGGTGGGAGGGAGGGAGAGACAATGGAGCAGCCTTGGTGGGAGGGAGGGAGAGAGAATGGAGCAGTCTTGGTGGGAGGGAGGGAGAGCGAATGGAGCAGCCTTGGTGGGAGGGAGGGAGAGCGAATGGAGCAGCCTTGGTGGGAGGGAGGGAGAGGGAATGGAGCAGTCATTGTGGGAGGGAGGGAGATGGGAGGGAGGGAGAGGGAATGGAGCAGTCGTTGTGGGAGGGAGGGAGAGCGAATGGAGAAGCCTTGGAGGGAGGGAGGGAGGGAGAGAGAATGGAGCAGTCTTGGTGGGAGGGAGGGAGAGAGAATGGAGCAGTCTTGGTGGGAGGGAAGGAGAGAGAGAGAGAGAGAGAATGGAGCAGTCTTGGTGGGAGGGAGGGAGAGAAAATGGAGCAGCCTTGGTGGGAGGGAGGGAGAGAGAATGGAGCAGCCTTGGTGGGAGGGAGGGAGAGAGAATGGCGCAGACTTGGTGGGAGGGAGGGAGAGAGAATGGAGCAGTCTTGGTGGGAGGGATGGAGAGCGAATGGAGCAGCCTTGGAGGGAGGGAGGGAGAGAGAATGGAGCAGTCTTGGTGGGAGGGAGGGAGAGAGAATGGAGCAGCCTTGCTGGGAGGGAAGGAGAGAAAGAGAGAGAGAGAGAGAGAGAAAGGAGCAGTATTGGTGGGAGGGAGGGAGAGCGAATGGAGCAGCCGTGGTGGGAGGGAGGGAGAGAGAATGGAGCAGTCTTGGTGGGAGGGAGGAAGAGCGAATGGAGCAGCCTTGGTGGGAGGGCGGGAGAGAGAATGGAGCAGTCTTGGTGGGAGGGATGGAGAGCGAATGGAGCAGCCTTGGAGGGAGGGAGGGAGAGAGAATGGAGCAGTCTTGGTGGGAGGGAAGGAGAGAAAGAGAGAGAGAGAGAGAGAATGGAGCAGTCTTGGTGGGAGGGAGGGAGAGAGAATGGAGCAGCCTTGGTGGGAGGGAGGGAGAGAGAATGGAGCAGTCTTGGTGGGAGGGAGGGAGGGAGAGAGAGAGAATGGAGCAGCCTTGTTGGGAGGGAGGGAGAGCGAATGGAGCATCCTTGGTGGGAGGGAGGGAGAGAGAATCGAGCAGCATTGGTGGGAGGGAGGGAGAGACAATGTAGCAGCCTTGGTGGGAGGGAGGGAGAGCGAATGGAGCAGTCTTGGTGGGAGGGAGGGAGAGAGAATGGAGCAGCCTTGGTGGGAGGGAGGGAGAGAGAATGGAGCAGCCTTGGTGGGAGGGAGGGAGAGAGAATGGAGCAGTCTTGGTGGGAGGGAGGGAGAGCGAATGGAGCAGCCTTGGTGGGAGGGAGGAAGAGCGAATGGAGCAGGCTTGGTGGGAGGGAGGGAGAGATAATGGAGCAGTCGTTGTGCGAGGGAGGGAGAGTGAATGGAGAAGCCTTGGAGGGAGGGAGGGAGAGAGAATGGAGCAGTCTTGGTGGGAAAGAGGGAGAGAGAATGGAGCAGTCTTGGTGGGAGGGAAGGAGAGAGAGAGAGAGAGAGAATGGAGCAGTCTTGGTGGGAGGGAGGGAGAGAGAATGGAGCAGTCTTGGTGGGAGGGAGGGAGAGAGAATGGAGCAGTCTTGGTGTGAGGGAGGGAGGGAGAGAGAGAGAGAGGAGCAGTCTTGGTGGGAGGGAGGGAGAGCGAATGGAGCAGCCTTGGTGGGAGGGAGGGAGAGAGAATGGAGCAGCCTTGGTGGGAGGGAGGGAGAGGGAATGTAGCAGCCTTGGTGGGAGGGAGGGAGAGCGAATGGAGCAGCCTTGGTGGGAGGGAGGGAAAGAGAATGGAGGAGCCTTGGTGGGAGGGAGGGAGAGACAATGTAGCAGCCTTGGTGGGAGGGAGGGAGAGCGAATGGAGCAGTCTTGGTGGGAGCGAGGGAGAGCGAATGGAGCAGTCTTGGTGGGAGGGAGGGAGAGAGAATGGAGCAGCCTTGGTGGGAGGGAAGGGGAGAAAGAGAGAGAGAGAGAGAGAGAGAGAGAGAATGGAGCAGTCCTGGTGGGAGGGAGGGAGAGAGAATGGAGCAGCCTTGGTGGGAGGGAGGGAGAGAGAATGGAGCAGTCTTGGTGTAAGGGAGGGAGAGAGAATGGAGCAGCCTTGGTGGTTGGGAGGGAGAGAGAATGGAGCAGTCTTGGTGGGAGGGAGGGAGAAAGAATGGAGCAGCCTTGGTCTTAGGGAGGGAGGGAGAGAGAGAGAGAGAGAGAGAGAGAGAGAGAGAGAGAGAGAGAGAGAGAATGAAGCAGCCTTGGTGGGAGGGAGGGAGAGAGAATGGAGTAGTCTTGGGAGGGAGGGAGAGAGAATGGAGAGGTCTTGGTGGGAGGGAGGGAGAGAGAATTGAGCAGCCTTGGTGGGAGGGAGGGAGAGAGAGAATGGAGCAGCCTTGGTGGGAGGGAGGAAGAGAGAATGGAGCAGTCTTGGTGGGAGAGAGAGAGAGAGAATGGAGCAGTCTTGGTGGGAGGGAGGGAGAGCGAATGGAGCAGCCGTGGTGGGAGGGAGGGAGAGAGAATGGAGCAGTCTTGGTGGGAGGGAGGAAGAGCGAATGGAGCAGCCTTGGTGGGAGGGAGGGAGAGCGAATGGAGCAGTCTTGGTGGGAGGGATGGAGAGCGAATGGAGCAGCCTTGGAGGGAGGGAGGGAGAGAGAATGGAGCAGTCTTGGTGGGAGGGAGGGAGAGAGAATGGAGCAGCCTTGGTGGGAGGGAAGGAGAGAAAGAGAGAGAGAGAAAGAGAATGGAGCAGTCTTGGTGGGAGGGAGGGAGAAAGAATGGAGCAGCCTTGGTGGGAGGGAGGGAGAGAGAATGGAGTAGTCTTGGTGGGAGGGAGGGAGGGAGAGAGAGAGAATGGAGCAGCCTTGTTGGGAGGGAGGGAGAGCGAATGGAGCAGCCTTGGTGGGAGGGAGGGAGAGAGAATGGAGCAGCATTGGTGGGAGGGAGGGATAGACAATGTAGCAGCCTTGGTGGGAGGGAGTGAGAGCGAATGGAGCAGTCTTGGTGGGATGGATGGAAAGCGAATGGAGCAGCCTTGGTCGGAGGTAGGGAGAGAGAATGGAGCAGCCTTGGTGGGAGGGAGGGAGAGACAATGTAGCAGCCTTGGTGGGAGGGAGGGAGAGAGAATGGAGCAGTCTTGGTGGGAGGGAGGGAGAGCGAATGGAGCAGCCTTGGTGGGAGGGAGGGAGAGCGAATGGAGCAGCCTTGGTGGGAGGGAGGGAGAGGGAATGGAGCAGTCATTGTGGGAGGGAGGGAGATGGGAGGGAGGGAGAGGGAATGGAGCAGTCGTTGTGGGAGGGAGGGAGAGCGAATGGAGAAGCCTTGGAGGGAGGGAGGGAGAGAGAATGGAGCAGTTTTGGTGGGAGGGAGGGAGAGAGAATGGAGCAGTCTTGGTGGGAGGGAAGGAGAGAGAGAGAGAGAGAGAATGGAGCAGTCTTGGTGGGAGGGAGGGAGAGAAAATGGAGCAGCTTTGGTGGGAGGGAGGGAGAGAGAATGGAGCAGTCTTGGTGTGAGGGAGGGAGGGAGAGAGAGAGAGAGGAGCAGTCTTGGTGGGAGGGAGGGAGAGTGAATGGAGCAGCCTTGGTGGGAGGGAGGGAGAGATAATGGCGCAGCCTTGGTGGGAGGGAGGGAGAGAGAATGTAGCAGCCTTGGTGGGAGGGAGGGAGAGCGAATTGAGCAGTCTTGGTGGGAGGGAGGGAGAGCGAATGGAGCAGCCTTGGTGGGAGGGAGGGAGAGAGAATGGAGCAGCCTTGGTGGGAGCGAGGGAGGGACAATGTAGCAGCCTTGGTGGGAGGGAGGGAGAGCGAATGGAGCAGCCTTGGTGGGAGGGAGGGAGAGAGAATGGAGCAGTCTTGGTTGGAGGGATGGAGAGCGAATGGAGCAGCCTCGGAGGGATGGAGGGAGAGAGAATGGAGCAGTCTTGGTGGGAGGGAGGGAGAGAGAATGGAGCAGCCTTGGTGGGAGGGAAGGAGAGAAAGAGAGAGAGAGAAAGAGAATGGAGCAGTCTTGGTGGGAGGGAGGGAGAGAGAATGGAGCAGCCTTGGTGGGAGGGAGGGAGAGAGAATGGAGCAGTCTTGGTGGGAGGGAGGGAGGGAGAGAGAGAGAATGGAGCAGCCTTGTTGGGAGAGAGGGAGAGCGAATGGAGCAGCCTTGGTGGGAGGGAGGGAGAGAGAATGGAGCAGCATTGGTGGGAGGGAGGGAGAGACAATGGAGCAGCCTTGGTGGGAGGGAGGGAGAGCGAATGGAGCAGTCTTGGTGGGAGGGAGGGAGAGCGAATGGAGCAGCCTTGGTGGGAGGGAGGGAGAGAGAATGGAGCAGCCTTGGTGGGAGGGAGGGAGAGACAATGTAGCAGCCTTGGTGGGAGGGAGGTAGAGAGAATGGAGCAGTCTTGGTGGGAGGGAGGGAGAGCGAATGGAGCAGCCTTCGTGGGTGGGAGGGAGAGGGAATGGAGCAGTCGTTTTGGGAGGGAGGGAGAGCGAATGGAGAAGCCTTGGAGGGAGGGAGGGAGATAGAATGGAGCAGTCTTGGTGGGAGGGAGGGAGAGAGAATGGAGCAGTCTTGGTGGGAGGGAGGGAGGGAGAGAGAGAGAGGAGCAGTCTTGGGAGGGAGGGAGAGCGAATGGAGCAGCCTTGGTGGGAGGGAGGGAGAGAGAATGGAGCAGCCTTGGTGGGAGGGAGGGAGAGAGAATGTAGCAGCCTTGGTGGGAGGGAGGGAGAGTGAATGGAGCAGTCTTGGTGGGAGGGAGGGAGAGCGAATGGAGCAGCCTTGGTGGGAGGGAGGGAGAGAGAATGGAGCAGCCTTGGTGGGAGCGAGGGAGAGACAATGTAGCAGCCTTGGTGGGAGGGAAGGGGGAGAGAGAGAGAGAGAGAGATAGAGAGAGAGAGAGAATGGAGCAGTCTGGGAGGGAGGGAGAGAGAATGGAGCAGCCTTGGTGGGGAGGGAGGGAGAGAGAATGGAGCAGTCTTGGTGTGAGGGAGGGAGGGAGAGAGAGAGAGGAGCAGTCTTGGTGGGGAGGGAGGGAGAGCAGCGAATGGAGCAGCCTTGGTGGGAGGGAGGGAGAGAGAATGGAGCAGCCTTGGTGGGAGGGAGGGAGAGAGAATGTAGCAGCCTTGGTGGGAGGGAGGGAGAGCGAATGGAGCAGTCTTGGTGGGAGGGAGGGAGAGCGAATGGAGCAGCCCTGGTGGGAGGGAGGGAGAGAGAATGGAGCAGCCTTGGTGGGAGCGAGGGAGAGACAATGTAGCAGCCTTGGTGGGAGGGAAGGGGAGAGAGAGAGAGAGAGAGATAGAGAGAGAGAGAGAATGGAGCAGTCCTGGTGGGAGGGAAGGGGAGAGAGAGAGAGAGAGAGAGAGAGAGAGAGGAGAGAGAGAGAGGAGAGAGAGAGAGAGAGAATGGAGCAGTCTGGTGGGAGGGAGGGAGAGAGAATGGAGCAGCCTTGGTGGGAGGGAGGGAGAGAGAATGGAGCAGTCTTGGTGTGAGGGAGGGAGAGAGAATGGAGCAGCCTTGGTGGTAGGGAGGGAGAGAGAATGGAGCAGTCTTGGTGGAGGGAGGGAGAAAGAATGGAGGCTCCTTGTCTTAGGGATGGAGGGAGAGCGAGAGAGAGAGAGAGAGAGAGAGAGAATGGAGCAGCCTTGGTGGGAGTGAGGGAGAGAGAATGGAGCAGCCTTGGTGGGAGGGAGGGATGGAGGGAGAGAGAGAGAGAGAATGGAGCAGTCGGTGGTAGGGAGAGAGAGAGAGAGAGAGAGAAGAGAGAGAGAGAGAGAGAATGAAGCAGCCTTGGTGGGAGGGAGGAGAGAGAATGGAGCAGTCTTGGTGGGAGGGAGGAGAGAGAATGGAGCAGTCTTGGTGGGAGGGAGGGAGAGAGAATTGAGCAGCCTTGGTGGGAGGGAGGGAGAGAGAGAATGGAGCAGCCTTGGTGGGAGGGAGGAGAGAGAATGGAGCAGTCTTGGTGGGAGGGAGAGAGAGAGAGAGAATGGAGCAGTCTTGGTGGGAGGGAGGGAGAGCGAATGGAGCAGCCGTGGTGGAGGGAGGGAAGAGAAGAGAGATGGAGCAGTCTTGGTGGGAGGGATGGAGAGGCGAATGGAGCAGCCTTGGAGGGAGGGAGGGAGAGAGAATGGAGCAGTCTTGGTGGGAGGGAGGGAGAGAGAATGGAGCAGCCTTGGTGGGAGGGAAGGAGAGAAAGAGAGAGAGAGAAAGAGAATGGAGCAGTCTTGGTGGGAGGGAGGGAGAGAGAATGGAGCAGCCTTGGTGGGAGGGAGGGAGAGAGAATGGAGCAGTCTTGGTGGGAGGGAGGGAGGGAGGGAGAGAGAGAGAATGGAGCAGCCTTGTTGGGAGGGAGGGATAGCGAATGGAGCAGCCTTGGTGGGAGGGAGGGAGAGAGAATGGAGCAGCCTTGGTGGGAGGGAGGGAGAGACAATGTAGCAGCCTTGGTGGGAGGGAGTGAGATCGAATGGAGCAGTCTTGGTGGGAGGGAGGGAGAGCGAATGGAGCAGCCTTGGTGGGAGGGAGGGAGAGAGAATGGAGCAGCCTTGGTGGGAGGGAGGGAGAGACAATGGAGCAGCCTTGGTGGGAGGGAGGGAGAGAGAATGGAGCAGTCTTGGTGGGAGGGAGGGAGAGCGAATGGAGCAGCCTTGGTGGGAGGGAGGGAGAGCGAATGGAGCAGCCTTGGTGGGAGGGAGGGAGAGGGAATGGAGCAGTCATTGTGGGAGGGAGGGAGATGGGAGGGAGGGAGAGGGAATGGAGCAGTCGTTGTGGGAGGGAGGGAGAGCGAATGGAGAAGCCTTGGAGGGAGGGAGGGAGGGAGAGAGAATGGAGCAGTCTTGGTGGGAGGGAGGGAGAGAGAATGGAGCAGTCTTGGTGGGAGGGAAGGAGAGAGAGAGAGAGAGAGAATGGAGCAGTCTTGGTGGGAGGGAGGGAGAGAAAATGGAGCAGCCTTGGTGGGAGGGAGGGAGAGAGAATGGAGCAGCCTTGGTGGGAGGGAGGGAGAGAGAATGGCGCAGACTTGGTGGGAGGGAGGGAGAGAGAATGTAGCAGCCTTGTTGGGAGGGAGCGAGAGCGAATTGAGCAGTCTTGGTGGGAGGGAGGGAGAGCGAATGGAGCAGCCTTGGTGGGAGGGAGGGAGAGAGAATGGAGCAGCCTTGGTGGGAGGGAGGGAGAGACAATGGAGCAGCCTTGGTGGGAGGGAGAGAGAGTGAATGGAGCAGCCTTGGTGGGAGGGAGGGAGAGAGAATGGAGTAGTCTTGGTGGGAGGGATGGAGAGCGAATGGAGCAGCCTTGGAGGGAGGGAGGGAGAGAGAGTGGAGCAGTCTTGGTGGGAGGGAGGGAGAGAGAATGGAGCAGCCTTGGTGGGAGGGAAGGAGAGAAAGAGAGAGAGAGAAAGAGAATGGAGCAGTCTTGGTGGGAGGGAGGGAGAGAGAATGGAGCAGCCTTGGTGGGAGGGAGGGAGAGAGAATGGAGCAGTTTTGGTGGGAGGGAGGGAGAGAGAGAGAATGGAGCAGCCTTGTTGGGAGGGAGGGAGAGCGAATGGAGCAGCATTGGTGGGAGGGAGGGAGAGACAATGGAGCAGCATTGGTGGGAGGGAGGGAGAGACAATGTAGCAGCCTTGGTGGGAGGGAGGGAGAGCGAATGGAGCAGTCTTGGTGGGAGGGAGGGAGAGCGAATGGAGCAGCCTTGGTGGGAGGGAGGGAGAGACAATGTAGCAGCCTTGGTGGGAGGGAGGGAGAGAGAATGGAGCAGTCTTGGTGGGAGGGAGGGAGAGCGAATGGAGCAGCCTTGGTGGGAGGGAGGGAGAGGGAATGGAGCAGTCGTTGTGGGAGGGAGGGAGAGCGAATGGAGAAGCCTTGGAGGGAGTGAGTGAGATAGAATGGAGCAGTCTTGGTGGGAGGGAGGGAGAGAGAATGGAGCAGTCTTGGTGGGAGGGAAGGAGAGAGAGAGAGAGAGAATGGAGCAGTCTTGGGAGGGAGGGAGAGAGAATGGAGCAGCCTTGGTGGGAGGGAGGGAGAGAGAATGGAGCAGTCTTGGTGTGAGGGAGGGAGGGAGAGAGAGAGAGGAGCAGTGTTGGTGGGAGGGATGGAGAGCGAATGGAGCAGCCTTGGTGGGAGGGAGGGAGAGAGAATGGAGCAGCCTTGGTGGGAGGGAGGGAGAGAGAATGGAGCAGCCTTGGTGGGAGGGAGGGAGAGAGCGAATGGAGCAGCCTTGGTGGGAGGGAGGGAGAGCGAATGGAGCAGCCTTGGTGCGAGGGAGGGAGAGAGAATGGAGCAGCCTTGGTGGGAGCGAGGGGAGAGACAATGTAGCAGCCTTGGTGGGAGGGAGGGAGAGCGAATGGAGCAGTCTTGGTGGGAGGGAGGGAGAGCGAATGGAGCAGCCTTGGTGGAGGGAAGGGGAGAGAGAGAGAGAGAGAGAGAGAGAGAGAGAGAGAGAGAGAGAGAGAGAGAGAATGGAGCAGTCCTGGTGGGAGGGAGGGAGGGAGAGAGAATGGAGCAGCCTTGGTGGTAGGGAGGGAGAGAGAATGGAGCAGCCTTGGTGGTTGGGAGGGAGAGAGAATGGAGCAGTCTTGGTGGGAGGGGAGGGAGAGAGAATGGAGCAGCCTTGGTGGGAGGGAGGGAGAGACAATGTAGCAGTCCTGGTGGGGAGGGGAGGGAGAGAGAATGGAGCAGCCTTGGGTGGGAGGGAGGGAGAGAGAATGGAGCAGCCTTGGTGTGAGGAAGGGAGAGAGAATGGAGCAGCCTTGGAGGGAGGGAGGAGAGAGAATGGAGCAGTCTTGGTGGGAGGGAGGTAGAGAGAATGGAGCAGCCTTGGTGGGAGGGAAGGAGAGAAAGAGAGAGCGAGAAAGAGAATGGAGCTGTCTTGGTGGGAGGGAGGGGAGGAGAGAATGGAGCAGCCTTGGGTGGGCGGGGAGGGAGAGAGAATGGAGCAGTCTTGGTGGGAGGGAGGGAGAGAGAGAGAATGGAGCAGCCTTGTTGGGAGGGAGGGAGAGCGAATGGAGCAGCCTTGGTGGGCGGGGAGGGAGAGAGAATGGAGCAGCATTGGTGGGGAGGGAGGGAGAGACAATGTAGCAGCCTTGGTGGGAGGGAGGGAGAGCGAATGGAGTAGTCTTGGTGGGAGGGAGGGAGAGCGAATGGAGCAGCTTTGGTGGGAGGGAAGGAGAGAGAATGGAGCAGCCTTGGTGGGAGGGAGGGAGAGACAATGTAGCAGCCTTGGTGGGATGGAGGGAGAGAGAATGGAGCAGTCTTGGTGGGAGGGAGGGGAGAGCGAATGGAGCAGCCTTGGTGGGGAGGGGAGTGAGAGGGAATGGAGCAGTCGTTGTGGGAGGGAGGGAGAGCGAATGGAGAAGCCTTGGAGGGAGTGAGTGAGAGAGAATGGAGCAGTCTTGGTGGGAGGGAGGGAGAGAGAATGGAGCAGTCTTGGTGGGAGGGAAGGAGAGAGAGAGAGAGAGAGAGAATGGAGCAGTCTTGGTGGGTGGGAGGAGAGAGAATGGAGCAGCCTTGGTGGGAGGGAGGGAGAGAGATGGAGCAGTCTTGGTGTGAGGGAGGGAGGGAGAGAGAGAGAGGAGCAGTCTTGGTGGGAGGGAGGGAGAGCGAATGGAGCAGCCTTGGTGGGAGGGAGGGAGAGAGAATGGAGCAGCCTTTGTGGGAGGGAGGGAGAGCGAATGGAGCAATCTTGGTGGGAGTGAGGGAGAGCGAATGGAGCAGCCTTGGTGGGGAGGGAGGGAGAGAGAATGGAGCAGCCTTGATGGGAGCGAGGGGAGAGACAATGTAGCAGCCTTGGTTGGAGTGAGGGGAGAGCGAATGGAGCAGTCTTGGTGGGAGGGAGGGAGAGCGAATGGAGCTGTCTTGGTGGGAGCGGAGGGAGAGAGAATGGAGCAGCCTTGGTGCGAGGGAAGGAGAGAGAGAGAGAGAGAGAGAGAGAGAGAGAGAGAATGGAGCAGTCCTGGTGGGAGGGAGGGAGAGAGAATGGAGCAGCCTTGGTGTGAGGGAGGGAGAGAGAATGGAGCAGCCTTGGTGTGAGGGAGGGAGAGAGAATGGAGCAGCCTTGGTGGTAGGGAGGGAGAGAGAATGGAGCAGTCTTGGTGGGAGGGAGGGAGAAAGAATGGAGCAGCCTTGGTCTTAGGGAGGGAGGGAGAGAGAGAGAGAGAGAGAGAGAGAGAGAGAGAATGGAGCAGTCCTGGTGGGGAGGGAGGGGAGAGAGAATGGAGCAGCCTTGGTGGGAGGGAGGGGAGAGAGAATGGAGCAGCCTTGGTGTGAGGGAGGGAGAGAGAATGGAGCAGCCTTGGAGGGAGGGGAGGGAGAGAGAATGGAGCAGCCTTGGTGGGAGGGAAGGAGAGAAAGAGAGAGAGAGAATGAGAATGGAGCAGTCTTGGTGGGAGGGAGGGAGAGAGAATGGAGCAGCCTTGGTGGGAGGGAGGGGAGGAGAGAATGGAGCAGTCTTGGTGGGAGGGAGGGAGGGAGAGGAGAGAGAATGGAGCAGCCTTGTTGGGAGGGAGGGAGAGCGAATGGAGCAGCCTTGGTGGGAGGGAGGGAGAGGGAATGGAGCAGTCGTTGTGGGAGGGAGGGGAGAGCGAATGGAGAAGCCTTGGAAGGAGGGAGTGAGATAGAATGGAGCAGTCTTGGTGGGAGGGAGGGAGAGAAAATGGAGCAGTCTTGGTGGGAGGGAAGGAGAGAGAGAGAGAGAGAATGTAGCAGTCTTGGTGGGAGGGAGGGAGACGAGAATGGAGCAGCCTTGGTGGGAGGGAGGGAGAGAGAATATAGCAGCCTTGGTGGGAGGGAGGGAGAGCAAATGGAGCAATCTTGGTGGGAGGGAGGGGAGAGAGAATGGAGCAGCCTTGGTGGGAGGTAGGGAGAGAGAATGGAGAAGCCTTGATGGGAGCGAGGGAGAGACAATGTAGCAGCCTTGGTGGGAGGGAGGGAGAGCGAATGGAGCAATCTTGGTGGGAGGGAGGGAGAGCGAATGGAGCCGTCTTGGTGGGAGGGAGGGAGAGAGAATGGAGCAGCCTTGGTGGGAGGGAAGGGGGAAAGAGAGAGAGAGAGAGAGAGAGAGAGAGAGAGAGAGAGAGAGAGAGAGAGAGAGAGAATGGAGCAGTCCTGGTGGGAGGGAGGGAGAGAGAATGGAGCAGACTTGGTGGGAGGGAGGGAGAGAGAATTGAGCAGCCTTGGTGTGAGGGAGGGAGAGAGAATGGAGCAGCCTTGGTGGTAGGGAGGGAGAGAGAATGGAGCAGTCTTGGTGGGGAGGGAGGGAGAAAGAATGGAGCAGCCTTGGTCTTAGGGAGGGAGGGAGAGAGAGAGAGAGAGAGAGAGAGAGAGAGAGAGAGAGAGAGAGAGAGAGAGAGAATGGAGCAGCCTTGGTGGGAGTGAGGGAGAGAGAATGGAGCAGCCTTGGTGGGAGGGAGAGAGAGAGAGAGGGAGAGAGAGAGAGAATGGAGCAGTCGGTGGTAGGGAGAGAGAGAGAGAGAGAGAGAGAGAGAGAGAGAATGGAGCAGTCGGTGATAGGGAGAAAGAGAGAGAGAGAGAATGGAGCAGCCATGGTGGGAGGGGAGGGGAGAGAGAATGGAGCAGCTTTGGTGGGAGGGAGGGAGAGAGAATGGAGCAGCCTTGGTGGGAGGGACGGACAGAGAATGGAGCAGTCTTGGTGGTAGGGAGGGAGGGGAGAGAGAGAGAGAGAGAGAGAGGGAAAGAGAATGGAGCAGTGCTGGTGGGAGGGAGGGAGAGAGAATGTAGCAGCCTTGGTGGGATGGAGGCAGAGAGGAATGGAGCAGTCTTTATGTGAGGGAGGGAGAGAGAATGGAGCAGCCTTGGTGGTAGGGAGGGAGAGAGAATGAAGCCGTCTTGGTGGGAGGGAGGGAGAGAGAATGGAGCAGTCTTGGTGGGAGGGAGGGAGAGAGAATGGAGCAGCCTTGGTGGGAGGGAGGGGAGAGAGAGAATGGAGCAGCCTTGGTGGGAGGGAGGAAGAGAGAATGGAGCAGTCTTGGTGGGAGGGGAGAGAAAGAGAGAGAGAGAATGGAGCAGTCTTGGTGAGAGGGAGGGAGAGCGAATGGAGCAGCCGTGGTGGAGAGGAGGGAGAGAGAATGGAGCAGTCTTTGTGGGAGGGAGGAAGAGCGAATGGAGCAGCCTTGGTGGGAGGGAGGGAGAGCGAATGGAGCAGTCTTGGTGGGGAGGGATGGAGAGCCAATGGAGCAGCCTTGGAGGGAGGGAGGGAGAGAGAATGGAGCCGTCTTGGTGGGAGGGAGGGAGAGAGAATGGAGCAGTCTTGGTGGGAGGGAGGGGAGAGAGAATGGAGCAGCCTTGGTGGGAGGGAGGGAGAGAGAGAATGGAGCAGCCTTGGTGGGAGTGAGGGAGAGAGAATGGAGCAGCCTTGGTGGGAGGGAGGGAGGGAGAGAGAGAGAGAGAGAGAGAGAGAGAGGAATGGATCAGTCGGTGGTATGGAGAGAGAGAGAGAGAGAGAGAGAGAGAGAGAGAATGGAGCAGCCTTGGTGGGAGGGAGGGAGAGAGAATGGAGCAGTCTTGGTGGGAGGGAGGGAGAGAGAATGGAGCAGCCTTGGTGGGAGGGAGGGAGAGAATGGAGCAGCCTTGGTGGGAGGGAGGAAGAGAGAATGGAGCAGTCTTGGTGGGAGGGGAGAGAGAGAGAGAGAATGGAGCAGTCTTGGGTGGGAGGGAGGAGAGCGAATGGAGCAGCCGTGGGTGGGAGGGAGGGAGAGAGAATGGAGCAGTCTTTGTTGGAGGGAGGAAGAGCGAATGGAGCAGCCTTGGTGGGGAAGGAGGGAGAGAGAATTGAGTAGTATTGGTGGGAGGGATGAAGAGCGAATGGAGCAGCCTTGGAGGGAGGGAGGGAGAGAGAATGGAGCAGTCTTGGTGGGAGGGAGGGAGAATGGAGCAGCCTTGGTGGGAGGGAAGGAGAGAAAGAGAGAGAGAGAAAGAGAATGGAGCAGTCTTGGTGGGAGGGAGGGAGAAAGAATGGAGCAGCCTTGGTGGGAGGGAGGGGAGAGAGAATGGAGCAGTCTTGGTGGGAGGGAGGGAGGGAGAGAGAGAGAATGGAGCAGCCTTGTTGGGAGGGAGGGAGAGCGAATGGAGAAGCCTTGGTGGGAGGGAGGGAGAGGGAATGGAGCAGTCATTGTGGGAGGGAGGGAGATGGGAGGGAGGGAGAGGGAATGGAGCAGTCGTTGTGGGAGGGGAGGGAGAGCGAATGGAGAAGCCTTGGAGGGGAGGGAGGGAGAGAGAATGGAGCAGTTTTGGTGGGAGGGAGGGAGAGAGAATGGAGCAGTCTCGGTGGGGAGGGAAGGAGAGAGAGAGAGAGAGAGAATGGAGCAGTCTTGGTGGGAGGGAGGGAGAGAAAATGGAGCAGCTTTGGTGGGAGGGAGGGAGAGAGAATGGAGCAGTCTTGGTGTGAGGGAGGGAGGGAGAGAGAGAGAGAGGAGCAGTCTTGGTGGGAGGGAGGGGAGAGCGAATGGAGCAGCCTTGGTGGGAGGGAGGGAGAGATAATGGCGCAGCCTTGGTGGGAGGGAGGGAGAGAGAATGTAGCAGCCTTGGTGGGGGAGGGAGGAGAGCGAATTGAGCAGTCTTGGTGGGGAGGGAGGGAGAGCGAATGGAGCAGCCTTGGTGGGGAGCGAGAGGGAGGGACAATGTAGCAGCCTTGGTGGGAGGGAGGGAGAGCGAATGGAGCAGTCTTGGTTGGAGGGAGGGAGAGCGAATGGAGCAGCCTCGGAGGGAGGGAGGGAGAGAGAATGGAGCAGTCTTGGTGGGAGGGAGGGAGAGAGAATGGAGCAGCCTTGGTGGGAGGGAAGGAGAGAAAGAGAGAGAGAGAAAGAGAATGGAGCAGTCTTGGTGGGGGAGGAGGGAGAGAGAATGGAGCAGCCTTGGTGGGAGGGAGGGAGAGAGAATGGAGCAGTCTTGGTGGGGAGGGAGGGAGGGAGAGAGAGAGAATGGAGCAGCCCTTGTTGGGAGAGAGGGGAGAGCGAATGGAGCAGCCTTGGTGGGAGGGAGGAGAGAGAGAATGGAGCAGCATTGGTGGGAGGGAGGGAGAGACAATGGAGCAGCCTTGGTGGGAGGGAGGGAGAGCGAATGGAGCAGTCTTGGTGGGAGGGAGGGAGAGCGAATGGAGCAGCCTTGGTGGGAGGGAGGGAGAGAGAATGGAGCAGCCTTGGTGGGAGGGAGGGAGAGACAATGTAGCAGCCTTGGTGGGAGGGAGGTAGAGAGAATGGAGCAGTCTTGGTGGGAGGGGAGGGAGAGCGAATGGAGCAGCCTTAGTGGGTGGGAGGGGAGAGGGAATGGAGCAGTCGTTTTGGGAGGGAGGGAGAGCGAATGGAGAAGCCTTGAGGGGAGGGAGGGAGATAGAATGGAGCAGTCTTGGTGGGAGGGAGGGAGAGAGAATGGAGCAGTCTTGGTGGGAGGGAGGGAGGGAGAGAGAGAGAGGAGCAGTCTTGGTGGGAGGGAGGGAGAGCGAATGGAGCAGCCTTGGTGGGAGGGAGGGAGGAGAGAATGGAGCAGCCTTGGTGGGAGGGAGGGAGAGAGAATGTAGCAGCCTTGGTGGGAGGGAGGGAGAGTGAATGGAGCAGTCTTGGTGGGAGGGAGGGGAGAGCGAATGGAGCAGCCTTGGTGGGAGGGAGGGAGAGAGAATGGAGCAGCCTTGGTGGGAGCGAGGGGAGAGACAATGTAGCAGCCTTGGTGGGAGGGAAGGGGGAGAGAGAGAGAGAGAGAGATAGAGAGAGAGAGAGAATGGAGCAGTCTTGGGAGGGAGGGGAGAGAGAATGGAGCAGCCTTGGTGGGAGGGAGGGAGAGAGAATGGAGCAGTCTTGGTGTGAGGGAGGGAGGGAGAGAGAGAGAGGAGCAGTCTTGGTGGGAGGGAGGGAGAGCGAATGGAGCAGCCTTGGTGGGAGGGAAGGAGAGAAAGAGAGAGAAGAGAGAAAGAGAATGGAGCAGTCTTGGTGGGGAGGGAGGGGAGAGAGAATGGAGCAGCCTTGGTGGGAGGGAGGGAGAGAGAATGGAGCAGTCTTGGTGGGAGGGAGGGAGGGGAGGGAGAGAGAGAGAGAATGGAGCAGCCTTGTTGGGAGAGAGGGAGAGCGAATGGAGCAGCCTTGGTGGGAGGGAGAGAGAGAGAATGGAGCAGCATTGGTGGGTCTTGGTGGGAGGGAGGGAGAGCGAATGGAGCAGCCTTGGTGGGAGGGAGGGAGAGAGAATGGAGCAGCCTTGGTGGGAGGGAGGGAGAGACAATGTAGCAGCCTTGGTGGGAGGGAGGTAGAGAGAATGGAGCAGTCTTGGTGGGAGGGAGGGAGAGCGAATGGAGCAGCCTTAGTGGGTGGGCGGGAGAGGGAATGGAGCAGTCGTTTTGGGAGGGAGGGAGAGCGAATGGAGAAGCCTTGGAGGGAGGGAGGGAGATAGAATGGAGCAGTCTTGGTGGGAGGGAGGGAGAGAGAATGGAGCAGTCTTGGTGGGAGGGAGGGAGGGAGAGAGAGAGAGGAGCAGTCTTGGTGGGAGGGAGGGAGAGCGAATGGAGCAGCCTTGGTGGGAGGGAGGGAGAGAGAATGGAGCAGCCTTGGTGGGAGGGAGGGAGAGAGAATGTAGCAGCCTTGGTGGGAGGGGAGGGAGAGTGAATGGAGCAGTCTTGGTGGGAGGGAGGGAGAGCGAATGGAGCAGCCTTGGTGGGAGGGAGGGAGAGAGAATGGAGCAGCCTTGGTGGGAGCGAGGGAGAGACAATGTAGCAGCCTTGGTGGGAGGGAAGGGGAGAGAGAGAGAGAGAGAGATAGAGAGAGAGAGAGAGAATGGAGCAGTCTTGGGAGGGAGGGAGAGAGAATGGAGCAGCCTTGGTGGGAGGGAGGGAGAGAGAATGGAGCAGTCTTGGTGTGAGGGAGGGAGGGAGAGAGAGAGAGGAGCAGTCTTGGTGGGAGGGAGGGAGAGCGAATGGAGCAGCCTTGGTGGGAGGGAGGGAGAGAGAATGGAGCAGCCTTGGTGGGAGGGAGGGAGAGAGAATGTAGCAGCCTTGGTGGGAGGGAGGGAGAGCGAATGGAGCAGTCTTGGTGGGAGGGAGGGAGAGCGAATGGAGCAGCCCTGGTGGGAGGGAGGGAGAGAGAATGGAGCAGCCTTGGTGGGAGCGAGGGAGAGACAATGTAGCAGCCTAGGTGGGAGGGAAGGGGGAGAGAGAGAGAGAGATAGAGAGAGAGAGAGAATGGAGCAGTCCTGGTGGGAGGGAAGGGGAGAGAGAGAGAGAGAGAGAGAGAGAGAGAGAGAGAGAGAGAGAGAGAGAGAATGGAGCAGTCCTGGTGGGAGGGAGGGAGAGAGAATGGAGCAGCCTTGGTGGGAGGGAGGGAGAGAGAATGGGAGCAGTCTTGGTGTGAGGGAGGGAGAGAGAATGGAGCAGCCTTGGTGGTAGGGAGGGAGAGAGAATGGAGCAGTCTTGGTGGGAGGGAGGGAGAAAGAATGGAGCAGCCTTGGTCTTAGGGAGGGAGGGAGAGCGAGAGAGAGAGAGAGAGAGAGAGAATGGAGCAGCCTTGGTGGGAGTGAGGGGAGAGAGAATGGAGCAGCCTTGGTGGGAGGGAGGGATGGAGGGAGAGAGAGAGAGAGAATGGAGCAGTCGGTGGTAGGGAGGAGAGAGAGAGAGAGAGAGAGAGAGAGAGAATGAAGCAGCCTTGGTGGGAGGGAGGGAGAGAGAATGGAGCAGTCTTGGTGGGAGGGAGGGAGAGAGAATGGAGCAGTCTTGGTGGGAGGGAGGGAGAGAGAATTGAGCAGCCTTGGTGGGAGGGAGGGAGAGAGAGAATGGAGCAGCCTTGGTGGGAGGGAGGAAGAGAGAATGGAGCAGTCTTGGTGGGAGGGAGAGAGAGAGAGAGAATGGAGCAGTCTTGGTGGGGAGGGAGGGGAGAGCGAATGGAGCAGCCGTGGTGGGAGGTAGGGAGAGAGAATGGAGCAGTCTTGGTGGGAGGGATGGAGAGCGAATGGAGCAGCCTTGGAGGGAGGGAGGGGAGAGAGAATGGAGCAGTCTTGGTGGGAGGGAGGGAGAGAGAATGGAGCAGCCTTGGTGGGAGGGAAGGAGAGAAAGAGAGAGAGAGAAAGAGAATGGAGCAGTCTTGGTGGGAGGGGAGGGAGAGAGAATGGAGCAGCCTTGGTGGGAGGGGAGGGGAGAGAGAATGGAGCAGTCTTGGTGGGAGGGAGGGAGGGAGAGAGAGAGAATGGAGCAGCCTTGTTGGGAGGGAGGGATAGCGAATGGAGCAGCCTTGGTGGGAGGGAGGGAGAGAGAATGGAGCAGCATTGGTGGGAGGGAGGGAGAGACAATGTAGCAGCTTTGGTGGTAGGGAGTGAGATCGAATGGAGCAGTCTTGGTGGGAGGGAGGGAGAGCGAATGGAGCAGCCTTGGTGGGAGGGAGGGAGAGAGAATGGAGCAGCCTTGGTGGGAGGGAGGGAGAGACAATGGAGCAGCCTTGGTGGGAGGGAGGGAGAGAGAATGGAGCAGTCTTGGTGGGAGGGAGGGAGAGCGAATGGAGCAGCCTTGGTGGGAGGGAGGGAGAGCGAATGGAGCAGCCTTGGTGGGAGGGAGGGAGAGGGAATGGAGCAGTCATTGTGGGAGGGAGGGAGATGGGAGGGAGGGAGAGGGAATGGAGCAGTCGTTGTGGGAGGGAGGGAGAGCGAATGGAGAAGCCTTGGAGGGAGGGAGGGAGGGAGAGAGAATGGAGCAGTCTTGGTGGGAGGGAGGGAGAGAGAATGGAGCAGTCTTGGTGGGAGGGAAGGAGAGAGAGAGAGAGAGAGAATGGAGCAGTCTTGGTGGGAGGGAGGGAGAGAAAATGGAGCAGCCTTGGTGGGAGGGAGGGGAGAGAGAATGGAGCAGCCTTGGTGGGAGGGAGGGAGAGAGAATGGCGCAGACTTGGTGGGAGGGAGGGAGAGAGAATGTAGCAGCCTTGTTGGGAGGGAGCGAGAGCGAATTGAGCAGTCTTGGTGGGAGGGAGGGGAGAGCGAATGGAGCAGCCTTGGTGGGAGGGAGGGAGAGAGAATGGAGCAGCCTTGGTGGGAGGGAGGGAGAGACAATGTAGCAGCCTTGGTGGGAGGGAGAGAGAGTGAATGGAGCAGCCTTGGTGGGAGGGAGGGAGAGAGAATGGAGTAGTCTTGGTGGGAGGGATGGAGAGCGAATGGAGCAGCCTTGGAGGGAGGGAGGGAGAGAGAATGGAGCAGTCTTGGTGGGAGGGAGGGAGAGAGAATGGAGCAGCCTTGGTGGGAGGGAAGGAGAGAAAGAGAGAGAGAGAAAGAGAATGGAGCAGTCTTGGTGGGAGGGAGGGAGAGAGAATGGAGCAGCCTTGGTGGGAGGGAGGGAGAGAGAATGGAGCAGTTTTGGTGGGAGGGAGGGAGAGAGAGAGAATGGAGCAGCCTTGTTGGGAGGGAGGGAGAGCGAATGGAGCAGCCTTGGTGGGAGGGAGGGAGAGACAATGGAGCAGCATTGGTGGGAGGGAGGGAGAGACAATGTAGCAGCCTTGGTGGGAGGGAGGGAGAGCGAATGGAGCAGTCTTGGTGGGAGGGAGGGAGAAAGAATGGAGCAGCCTTGGTCTTAGGGAGGGAGGGAGAGCGAGAGAGAGAGAGAGAGAGAGAGAGAGAGAATGGAGCAGCCTTGGTGGGAGTGAGGGGAGAGAGAATGGAGCAGCCTTGGTGGGAGGGAGGGATGGAGGGAGAGAGAGAGAGAGAATGGAGCAGTCGGTGGTAGGGAGAGAGAGAGAGAGAGAGAGAGAGAGAGAATGAAGCAGCCTTGGTGGGAGGGAGGGAGAGAGAATGGAGCAGTCTTGGTGGGAGGGAGGGAGAGAGAATGGAGCAGTCTTGGTGGGAGGGAGGGAGAGAGAATTGAGCAGCCTTGGTGGGAGGGAGGGAGAGAGAGAATGGAGCAGCCTTGGTGGGAGGGAGGAAGAGAGAATGGAGCAGTCTTGGTGGGAGGGAGAGAGAGAGAGAGAATGGAGCAGTCTTGGTGGGAGGGAGGGAGAGCGAATGGAGCAGCCGTGGTGGGAGGTAGGGAGAGAGAATGGAGCAGTCTTGGTGGGAGGGATGGAGAGCGAATGGAGCAGCCTTGGAGGGAGGGAGGGAGAGAGAATGGAGCAGTCTTGGTGGGAGGGGAGGGAGAGAGAATGGAGCAGCCTTGGTGGGAGGGAAGGAGAGAAAGAGAGAGAGAGAAAGAGAATGGAGCAGTCTTGGTGGGAGGGAGGGAGAGAGAATGGAGCAGCCTTGGTGGGAGGGAGGGAGAGAGAATGGAGCAGTCTTGGTGGGAGGGGAGGGAGGGAGAGAGAGAGAATGGAGCAGCCTTGTTGGGAGGGAGGGATAGCGAATGGAGCAGCCTTGGTGGGAGGGAGGGAGAGAGAATGGAGCAGCATTGGTGGGAGGGAGGGAGAGACAATGTAGCAGCCTTGGTGGTAGGGAGTGAGATCGAATGGAGCAGTCTTGGTGGGGAGGGAGGGAGAGCGAATGGAGCAGCCTTGGTGGGAGGGAGGGAGAGAGAATGGAGCAGCGAGACAATGGAGCAGCCTTGGTGGGAGGGAGGGAGAGAGAATGGAGCAGTCTTGGTGGGAGGGAGGGAGAGCGAATGGAGCAGCCTTGGTGGGAGGGAGGGAGAGCGAATGGAGCAGCCTTGGTGGGAGGGAGGGAGAGGGAATGGAGCAGTCATTGTGGGAGGGAGGGAGATGGGAGGGAGGGAGAGGGAATGGAGCAGTCGTTGTGGGAGGGAGGGAGAGCGAATGGAGAAGCCTTGGAGGGAGGGAGGGAGGGAGAGAGAATGGAGCAGTCTTGGTGGGAGGGAGGGAGAGAGAATGGAGCAGTCTTGGTGGGAGGGAAGGAGAGAGAGAGAGAGAGAGAATGGAGCAGTCTTGGTGGGAGGGAGGGAGAGAAAATGGAGCAGCCTTGGTGGGAGGGAGGGAGAGAGAATGGAGCAGCCTTGGTGGGAGGGAGGGAGAGAGAATGGCGCAGACTTGGTGGGAGGGAGGGAGAGAGAATGTAGCAGCCTTGTTGGGAGGGAGCGAGAGCGAATTGAGCAGTCTTGGTGGGAGGGAGGGAGAGCGAATGGAGCAGCCTTGGTGGGAGGGAGGGAGAGAGAATGGAGCAGCCTTGGTGGGAGGGAGGGAGAGACAATGTAGCAGCCTTGGTGGGAGGGAGAGAGAGTGAATGGAGCAGCCTGGTGGGTGGGAGGGAGGAGAGAGAATGGAGTAGTCTTGGTGGGAGGGATGGAGAGCGAATGGAGCAGCCTTGGAGGGAGGAGGGAGAGAGAATGGAGCAGTCTTGGTGGGAGGGAGGGAGAGAGAATGGAGCAGCCTTGGTGGGAGGGAAGGAGAGAAAGAGAGAGAGAGAAAGAGAATGGAGCAGTCTTGGTGGGAGGGAGGGAGAGAGAATGGAGCAGCCTTGGTGGGAGGGAGGGAGAGAGAATGGAGCAGTTTTGGTGGGAGGGAGGGAGAGAGAGAGAATGGAGCAGCCTTGTTGGGAGGGAGGGAGAGCGAATGGAGCAGCCTTGGTGGGAGGGAGGAGAGACAATGGAGCAGCATTGGTGGGAGGGAGGGAGAGACAATGTAGCAGCCTTGGTGGGAGGGAGGGAGAGCGAATGGAGCAGTCTTGGTGGGAGGGAGGGAGAGCGAATGGAGCAGCCTTGGGTGGGAGGGAGGAGAGACAATGTAGCAGCCTTGGTGGGAGGGAGGGAGAGAGAATGGAGCAGTCTTGGTGGGAGGGAGGGAGAGCGAATGGAGCAGCCTTGGTGGGAGGGAGGGAGAGGGAATGGAGCAGTCGTTGTGGGAGGGAGGAGAGCGAATGGAGAAGCCTTGGAGGGAGTGAGTGAGATAGAATGGAGCAGTCTTGGTGGGAGGGAGGGAGAGAGAATGGAGCAGTCTTGGTGGGAGGGAAGGAGAGAGAGAGAGAAAGAATGGAGCAGTCTTGGGAGGGAGGGAGAGAGAATGGAGCAGCCTTGGTGGGAGGGAGGAGAGAGAATGGAGCAGTCTTGGTGTGTGGGAGGGAGGGAGAGCGAATGGAGCAGCCTTGGTTGGAGGGAGGGAGAGAGAATGGAGCAGCCTTGGTGGGAGGGAGGGAGAGAGAATGGAGCAGCCTTGGTGGGAGGGAGGGAGAGCGAATGGAGCAGTCTTGGTGGGAGGGAGGGAGAGCGAATGGAGCAGCCTTGGTGCGAGGGAGGGAGAGAGAATGGAGCAGCCTTGGTGGGAGCGAGGGAGAGACAATGTAGCAGCCTTGGTGGGAGGGAGGGAGAGCGAATGGAGCAGTCTTGGTGGGAGGGAGGGAGAGCGAATGGAGCAGCCTTGGTGGGAGGGAACGGAGAGAGAGAGAGAGAGAGAGAGAGAGAGAGAGAGAGAGAGAGAGAATGGAGCACTCTTGGTGGGAGGGAGTAGGGAGAGAGAGAAAGAGAGAATGGAGCAGTCTTGGTGCGAGGGAGGGAGGGAGGGAGGGAGGGAGAGGGAGAGAGGGAGAATGGAACAGTCCTGGTAGGAGGAAGGGAGAGAGAATGGAGGAGCCTTTGTCGGAGGGAGGGAGGGAGAGAGAATGGAGCAGTCTTGGTGGGATGGGGAGAGAGAGAGAGAGAGAGAGAGAGAGAGAGAGAGAGAGAGAGAATGGAGCAGTCTTGGTGGGAGGGGAGGGGGAGAGAGAGAGAGAGAGAATGGAGCAGTCGGTGGTAGGGAGAGAGAGAGAGAGAGAGAGAGAGAGAGAGAGAGAGAATGGAGCAGTTGGTGATAGGGAGAGAGAGAGAGAGAGAGAGAGAGAATGGAACAGCCAAGGTGGGTGGGAGGGAGAGAGAATGGAGCAGTCTTGGGTGGTAGGGAGGGAGGGAGGGAGGGAGAGAGAGAGAGAGAGAGAGAGAGAGGAGAGAGAGAATGGAGCAGCATTGGTGGGAGGGAGGGAGAGGGAATGGAGCAGCCTTGGTGGTAGGGAGGGAGAGAGAATGGAGCAGTCTTGGTGGGAGGGAGGGAGAAAGAATGGAGCAGCCTTAGTCTTAGGGAGGGAGAGAGTGTGAGAGAGAGAATGGAGCAGCCTTGGTGGGAGGGAGGGAGAGAGAAAGGAGCAGCCTTGGTGGGAGGGAGGGAGGGAGGGAGAGAGAGAGAGATAGAGAATGGAGCAGTTGGTGGTAGGGAGAGAGAGAGAGAAAGAGAATGGAGCAGTCGGTGATAGGGAGAGAGAGAGAGAGAATGGAGCAGCCATGGTGGGAGGGAGGGAGAGAGAATGGTGCAGTCTTGGTGGTAGGGAGGGAGAGACAATGTAGCAGCCCTTGGTGGGAGGGAGGTAGAGCGAATGGAGCAGTCTTGGTGGGAGGGAAGGGGAGAGAGAGAGAGAGAGAGAGAGAGAGAGAGAATGGAGCAGTCCTGGTGGGAGGGAGGAGAGAGAATGGAGCAGCCTTGGTGTGAGGGAGGGAGAGAGAATGGAGCAGTCTTGGTGTGTGGGAGGGAGAGAGAATGGAGTAGC
>NC_069668.1:1310000-1312874 GCF_027244095.1 Hemicordylus capensis
GGAGGGAGGGAGAGGAGAGAGAGAGAGAGAGAGAGAGAGAGAGAGAGAGAAGAGAGAGAGAGAATGGAGCAGTCTTGGTGGTAGGGAGGGAGAGAAAAACATAGAGAGAGAGAGAGAAAGAGAGAGAGAATGGAGCAGTCTTGGTGGGAGGGAGGGAGAGCGAGAGAGAGAGAGAATGGAGCAGTCTTGGTGGGATGGAGGGAGGGAGAGAGAGAGAGAGAGAGAGAGAGAATGGAGCAGTCTTGGTGGTAGGGAGGGAGAGAGAAACATAGAGAGAGAGAGAGAAAGAGAGAGAGAATGGAGCAGTCTTGGTGGGAGGGAGGGAGAGCGAGAGAGAGAGAGAATGGAGCAGTCTTGGTGGGAGGGAATGAGAGAGAATGGAGCAGTCTTGGTGGGATGGAGGAGGGAGAGAGAGAGAGAGAGAGAGAGAGAGAGAGAATGGAGCAGCCTTGGTGGGAGGGAGGGAGAGATAGATAGATTGATAGATAGAGAGAGAGAGAGAGAGAATGGAGCAGTCTTGGTGGGAGGGAGGGAGAGAGAATGGAGCAGTCTTGGTGGTAGGGAGAGAGATAGAATGGAGCAGCCTTGTTGGGAGGGATGGAGAGAGAGATAGAGAGAGAGAGAGAGAATCGAGCAGTCTTGGTGGGAGGGAGGGAAAGAGAATGGCGCAGCCTTGGTGGGAGGGAGAGTGAGAGAATGGAGCAGTCTTGGTGGGAGGGAGGGAGAGAGAGAGAGAGGGAAAGAGAATGGAGCAGTCTTGGTGGGTGGGAGGGAGGGAGGGAGAGAGAATGGAGCAATCTTGGTGGTAGGGAGGGAGGGAGGGAGAGAGAGAGAGAGTGTGAATGGAGCAGCCTTGGTGGGCAGGGAGAGAGAGAGAATGGAGCAGTTCTAGTGGGAGGGAGGAAGAGAGAATGGAGAAGTCTTGGTGGTAGGGAGGAGAGAGAATGGAGAAGTCTTGGTGGTGGGGGGGAGAGAGAGATAGAGAGAGAGAGAAGAGAGGAGAACGGAGCAGCCTTGGTGGTAGGGAGGCGGAGAGAATGGAGCCGTATTAGTGGGAGGGAGGGGAGAGAGAATGGAGCAGTCTTGGTGGGAGGGAGGGAGGGAGGGAGAGAATGGAGCAGTCCTGGTGGGAGGGAGAGAGAGAGAGAGAGAAGAGAGAGGAGAGAGAGAGAGAGGAGAGAGAGAGAGAGAATGGAGCAGCATTGGTGGAGGGAGGGAGGGAGAGAGAGAAAGCGAGAATGGAGCAGTCTTGGTGGGAGGGCAGGAGAGAGGAGAGAGAGAGAGAGAGAGAGAGAGAGAGAGAGAGAGAATGGAGCAGCATTGGTGGGAGGGAGTGAGAGAGAATGGAGCAGTCCTGGAGGGAGGCAGGGAGAGAGAATTGAGCAGGAATGGTGGTTGGGAGTGAGTGAGAATTGGAGCATTCTTGGTGGTAGGGAGGGAGAGAGAGAGAGAGAGAAAGAGAGAGAGAGAGAATGGAGCAGCCTTGGTGGAGGGAGGGAGAGAGAGATAGATAGAGAGAGAGAAGAGAGAGAGAGAGGAGAGAGAGAGAGAGAGAGAATGGAGCAGTCTTGGTGGGCGGGAGGAGAGAGAGGACATAGAGAGAGAGAGAGAAAGAGAGAGAGAATGGAGCAGTCTTGGTGGGAGGGAGGGAGAGCGAGAGAGAGAGAGAATGGAGCAGTCTTGGTGGGTGGGAGGGAGAGAGAATGGAGCAGTCTTGGTGGGATGGAGGGAGGCAGAGAGAGAGAGAGAGAGAGAATGGAGCAGCCTTGGTTGGAGGGAGGGAGAGATAGATAGATAGATAGATAGAGAGAGAGAGAGAGAGAGAGAGAGAGAGAGAGAATGGAGCAGTCTTGGTGGGAGGGAGGGAGAGAGAATGGAGCAGTCTTGGTGGGGAGGGATGGGAGAGAGAATGGAGCAGTCTTGGTGGGAGGGAAGGAGAAAGAGAGAGAGAGACAGAGAGGATCAGTCTTGGTGGGAGGGAGGGAGAGGGAATGGAGCAGCCTTGGTGGGAGGGAGGGAGAGAGAATGGAGCAGCCTTGGTGTGAGGGAGGAGAGAGAGAGAGAGAGAGAGAGAGAGAGAGAGAGAGAGAGAGAGAGAATGGAGCAGTCTTGGTGGTAGGGAGGGAGAGAGAGAGAGAGGGAAAGAGAATGGAGCAGTCTTGGTGGAAGGGAGGGAGGGAGGGAGAGAGAATGGAGCAATCTTGGTGGTAGGGAGGGAGGGAGGGAGAGAGAGAGAGAGAGAGAGTGTGAATGGAGCAGCCTTGGTGGGAGCTAGAGAGAGAGAATGGAGCAGTCCTAGTGGGAGGGAGGAAGAGAGAATGGAGAAGTCTTGGTGGTAGGGAGGGAGAGAGAATGGAGAAGTCTTGGTGGTGGTGGGGAGAGAGAGATAGAGAGAGAGAGAGAGAGAGAGAGAGAGAGAGAGAGAGAGAGAGAGAGAGACGGAGCAGCCTTGGTGGGAGGAGGGAGAGAAAATGGAGCAGCCTTGGTGGGAGGGAGGGTGAGAGAATGGAGAAGTCGTGGTGGTAGGGAGGGGGAGAGAATGGAGCAGTATTAGTGGGAGGGAGGGAGAGAGAATGGAGCAGTCTTGGTGGTAGTGAGAGATATAGAATGGAGCAGTCTTGGTGGGAGGGAGGGGAGGGAGAGAGAGACAGAGAGAGAGAGAGAGAATGGAGCAGCCTTGGTGGAGGGAGGGAGGAGAGAATTGAGCAGTATTGGTGGGACGGAGGGAGGGAGGGAGAGAATGGAGCAGTCCTGGTGGGAGGGAGAGAGAGAGAGAGAGAGAGAGAGAATGGAGCAGTCTTGGTGGGTGGGATGGGAGGGAGAGAGAGAAAGAGAGAATGGAGCAGCCTTGGTGGGAGGGAGGGAGAGATAGAT